>NW_027507750.1:1230390-1365719 GCF_037356315.1 Lithobates pipiens | reverse complement strand
GTACTGTTTTTGCAAATGATTAATAAATACAAAGAGGTAGGAGGAGGTGGCCTTTTGGGTGTACACAATGTTTTGTTTTTCTACCATAACCTAAATCCCCCCCTCATAACCAAGCTCCTTCACCACCCATAACTGAGGTCTTCCATCCCCCCCTTAACTGAGGTCTTCCATCCCCCCCTTAACTGAGGTCTTACATCCCCCCCTTAACTGAGGTCTTCCACCCCCCCTTAAATGAGGTCTTTCACCCCCCCCCCCTTAACTGAGGTCTTCCATCCCCCCCTTAACTGAGGTCTTCCATCCCCCCCTTAACTGAGGTCTTCCATCCCCCCCTTAACTGAGGTCTTCCATCCCCCCCCTTAACTGAGGTCTTCCATCCCCCCCCTTAACTGAGGTCTTCCATCCCCCCCCTTAACTGAGGTCTTTCACCCCCCCCCTTAACTGAGATCTTCCACCCCCCCTTAACTGAGGTCTTTCACCCCCCCTTAACTGAGGTCTTCCATCCCCCCCTTAACTGAGGTCTTTCACCCCCCCCCTTAACTGAGATCTTCCACCCCCCCTTAACTGAGGTCTTCCACCCCCCTTAACTGAGGTCTTCCATCCCCCCCCTTAACTGAGGTCTTCCATCCCCCCCCCCATACCCTGAGGTCTTCCATCCCCCTTTTTAGCTTTGTTGCCCTTGTATGGACTCTCTCCATCTCCAGCACATCCTTCCTGAGGACTGGTGACCAGAAGTGGACGGAATACTCCAGATGCAGCTGGACCAGATTTTTCTAAAGTGGTAGAATTATAGTGTAGCACCCTGGGGTATAGACAGGGTTGCTAACAGATCTAGTTTGCCAGGTAGTAATTGTCCTGGGGAATTGATTCCCATGAGTTATAGGAAGACTTTGCCAGCCACAAGCATAACACCCAGAGGCAGAGGCATGATGGGACTTGTAGTTTTACAACAGCTGGAGGTCCGCTAATTGCATTTCCCTGGTCTATTTATTTGGGTGGAGTCAGGTGATTGGAGTTCTGTGCCCCTGGGGCGGCTGTCTGGGTGGTCGTGTGTTATGTCGCCCCGGGTTGCTAGGCCGGAAACCTGAGGCTTATCCTGGGGACACCTGGCTGCTAGGTTCCCTGAGGCCTATCCAGGAGCTGGAGAAGCAGCGTAGAGTTGGGACTGCCGTATTGGAGTCCAACTGAGTTGAGAAGGTTCAGCCAATGGGGAACCAGTTGTGGTCGGAGGTAGAAAGGAAGCTGTCGCCACGAAGGTGCCGTCCATCTTAATACCGGAGACCACCGTGAGTGAGCTGGAGATGGTACCGGAGGAGTAAGAAAGTAGTTTTGCACCTAAATATGTCCGCCGAACTCGCATTTCGGCGGACAATACGGCTGTGTGTGTGCCAGTCCGCTGCACTTTTGAAATGAACGGACTTTTCCCACCCGGAGAAAAGTCCGCTCATTTTGAGCACGGCTCCAGGTAGCCGGGACTAGCAAAGGAGGCGTCGCTGGCCCATCACCTGGTATGGAGTTAAAGAGGAAGCCCTACGCCGAAAAAATGGCGTGGGAGTCCCCCTCTAGGTCCATATCAGACCCTTATCCGAGCACGCTACCCGGCCGGTGTTAGAATTTTATAGTTTTATCTCTGGAGTAAATCCCATTTATAATGCACACTAATATTCTGCTGGCCTTGCTTGCTGCAGCTTGGCATCAGATGTCATTGTCATCTACTAGGACCCTCAGATCTTTCTTCATCCTGGAACCCCCCCCAGAGGTTCTCCTCCTAGCGAGTGACTTGTATTTATATTTTTAGCCCCCAAGTGCATCACTTTACATTTCTCTACATCGAACCTCATTTGCCAAATATCCCCCCCTCCCCCCCCCCCCATTATTATATTGAGGTCTTCTTGTAGAGTTTCTATACCCTGCGGTGAAGTGATTGTCCTCCTTAGCTTTGTATCCTCAGAAAACACTGAGACTTCTTTATTCCATCCTCTGTATCATTTATGGACAAGTTACAGAGTTGGTTCCAGGACAGATCCTTGGGGGACAGCCTGCTGACAACTCCAGACCAATCAAAAGAGACGTCATTAATCCCCGCCCTCTGGACACGCCCTCCTATAACCTGGATTCTATCCAGGAACGTACAATCCCAACAATGCCGAGGGACCTCCGTTTGTAAATGAGATCGTGGAGGATCCTTCTGCCCAGAGCTGAATGAGCCGGGAGAAGCATTTCCCCCAAAGAGGAAATATGTCAGTCCTCTCTACTCTCTATATTGCTCTTATTATAGTTTCAGTTTTCAGTATAAATCATCTTCATGGATTTGGGAGCTGCAAGAAATGCACACGGCACGTCCGGGCTGAGCCCGGGCTGGATCACGCTCTCCATACACCGCTAGACTTTCCTTCAAACTTTCCGCTTTAAGAGCTTTTTATAATAACGGATGTGAAATTGGCGCTCGTTGTTGATGACGTTGACAAGACGATTCATAGGAGGGGGAGGGGACAATTTCTCAAACTCCTTTCTATCAGTGATTTGTGATTTTTTCCTTCCAGAAAGTTCCTTCATTCCACAATCAAATGTTTTCACGACATTCGGGAGGAACATTTGCTGGAAAGTCTCCCGGTGTATGGCGGCGGCCCAGCTTCCTGTATAAAGTTAGTGGTTTGGTCTCAGTTTGCTCTCCAGGTCCAATAACTGGCGCAGAAATCCGCGGTTAGGGACGATTCCTCGCTTGTCCTTCACGGTGTTAATGGCTTCAACCAAAGTCATTCGCTGGTAGATCATAAGATAGGCGAGAACCAATGTGGCCGACCTGCTCACTCCTACCGCACAATGCACCAGGATCTTCCCTACAGACAATCAGAATAGACAATTAAAGTCTAACGCTGACCAAAATCAGACTTCACACGCACTATATTACCAAAAGTATTGGGACGCCTGCCTTTATACTTCCTCTAGAGGGTTCAATATTGAGTTGGCCCTTTGCAGCTATAACAGCTTCACCTCTTCTGGGAAGGCCGTCCACAAGGTTTAGGAGGGTGTCTATGGGAATGTTTGATCATTCTTCCAGAAGAGCATTTGTGAGGTCAGGCACTGATGTTGGACGAGAAGGCCTGGCTCACAGTCTCCGCCCTAATTCCTCCCAAAGGTGTTCTATCTGGTTGAGGTCAGGACTGTGTGCAGGCCAGTTAAGTTCCTTCACCCCAAACTCACTCATCCATGTCTTTTATGGACCTTGCTTTGTGCACTGGTCCAAATCATTTGGTGGAGGGGGGATTATGGTGTCAGAGGGGGGATTATGGAGTGGGGAAGGGGGGGGATTATGGTGTCAAAGGGGGGATTATGGAGTGGGGGGAGGGGGGGATTATGGTGTCAGAGGGGGGATTATGGAGTGGGGGGAGGGGGGATTATGGTGTCAGAGGGGGGATTATGGAGTGGGGGGAGGGGGGGATTATGGTGTCAGAGGGGGGATTATGGAGTGGGGGGAGGGGGGGATTATGGTGTCAGAGGGGGGGATTATGGAGTGGGGGGAGGGGGGATTATGGTGTGGGGGTTGTTTTTCAGAGGTTTGGCTTGGTTCCTTAGTTCCAATGAAGGGAACACTTAAGATGTCACCAAGACATTTTGGACAATTTCATTCTCCCAACTTTGTGGGAACAGTTTGGGGATGGCCCCTTCCTGTTCCAACAAGACTGCCCACCAGTGCACACTTCTCTCCTCATCGATCTCCTCCCTTAATGTTCCCTACCCATACCACTATCACTCTCCTCCTCCACATTGCTCTTTTTTCCACCTTTCTCTCTCTCCCATTCTCCCTCCCTCCATATAACTCCCCTCATCTCTATATTCCTTTCCTCCTCCTCCACCTTCACCTATAGGTCACTTTGGAGAAGCAGACATTGGATGTGGTGGAGAGCTCCTACATTTTTCTTGTTCTTTAACTGTGACAGGAGTCACTTTGGGTGGGGGATTTGTGAAACTCGGCTTAACTTGCAGAGCTCTGGAAAATCCGTGTCCAGCCCCCCCGGACCCTCCTGTGTGTAAGTCACCCTGTGTCTATTAGGGGCACAAGGTGACCGAGAACCCCAGTCTGATCTGTGCTAGTAGGGCTCGCTGTACAGCCGCACTGGAATGTGGTGTGTGTGTGTGTGTGTGTATAATATAAATATATATATATATATGTGTTTATGTGTGTGTCTGTGTATATAATATATATATAATTATAATATATAATTTATATAAAAATTAATATAATTAATATAATATAATATATATATATATATATATAATTATAATATAATATAATTTTGTGTGTTGTCTCGTGCTGTTGTGGACTCTTTCCTGGGATTGTTTGGGGTGAGAGCAGGGGCCTGTGATAAGGGGGAAGGGCTTGTGAGAAGGGGAGGGGTCGATGATGAGGTGGAGGGGCCTGGTGAGCAGGGGAGGGGCTCTGAAGCTCTGACTGTTATATAGATTGGCAAAAGCATTGCTTTTTTGAGCTGAAGTTGGTTGCAATTTACCACAGAGGTAACAAAAACCTCACAGATGTACAGAAGAAAGTCTAGAGTCATAATGGGGGGGGGGGGGAATTTACTGAAACTGGAGCACACAGAATCTGGCACAGCTCATCCAATCAGCTTCCAGGTTTTATTGTCAAGCTTAACTGAACAAGCTGAAGTTAGAAGCTGATTGGCTGCCATGCACAGCTGCACCAGATTCTGTGGGCTCCAGTCTTAATAAACTCCCCCTCCCCCCCATGGATGGGGCCAGGGAACCCAGACATATAGGAAGACTTCTCTAGGACTCGTCTCACCTCTCTCCTTGAGGGCGCGATGGATGAAATCAGCGGCGGCCTGGAAGTGGACGCTCATGTCGAAGAGCGGGCTGTCCTGAGCATCAATCCCCATGTACAGAATGTTCATCCCGCGGTAGTATTCCTCTCCTCCTCTCCAGCGACTATGAGCCGCATTCAGGATGTGAGTGATCCGCAGCTGTAGGAGTTCCCCTTTATTGGCCGCGATCTCCCTAGATTCAGAAGAAAGAGAAGCGGTAATTAGTGTTATATTATCATATCATAGAAAGGAATCAGACTGCCAAAAGATGAGCTTAAACCCCCATTCACTTGACAGTTCCAAATGGCATGACAAGTCGCACCCCATTGCTGGCAATGGAGCCGTTCATACTGGTGGGAGGTGACGTAGGATGAGATTGTGGGGCATGATGGAGGGAGGTGATGGTGGAATGAGATGGTGGTAGGTAATGGTGGGATGAGATGGTGGGAGGAGGCGGTGGGGCATGAGATTGCGAGGAGGTGGTGGGGCATGAGATTGGGAGGTGATGGTGGGAGGAGGCGGTGGGGCATGAGATTGGGAGGTGATGGTGGGAGGAGGCGGTGGGGCATGAGATTGGGAGGTGATGGTGGGAGGAGGCGGAGGGGCATGAGATTGGGAGGTGATGGTGGGAGGAGGCGGTGGGGCATGAGATTGGGAGGTGATGGTGGGAGGAGGCGGTGGGGCATGAGATTGGGAGGTGATGGTGGGAGGAGGCGGTGGGGCATGAGATTGGGAGGTGATGGTGGGAGGAGGCGGTGGGGCATGAGATTGGGAGGTGATGGTGGGAGGAGGCGGTGGGGCATGAGATTGGGAGGTGATGGTGGGAAGAGGCGGTGGGGCATGAGATTGGGAGGTGATGGAGGGAAGAGGCGGTGGGGCATGAGATTGGGAGGTGATGGTGGAGGAGGCGGTGGGGCATGAGATTGGGAGGTGATGGAGGGAAGAGGCGGTGGGGCATGAGATTGGGAGGTGATGGTGGGAGGAGGCGGTGGGGCATGAGCTTGGGAGGTGATGGTGGGAAGAGGCGGTGGGGCATGATGTTGGGAGGAGATGGTAGGATGAGATGGTGGGAGGCGGTGATAGGAGGAGATGGTCGGAAGAAACAATGGGGCATGATGGTGGGAGGTGATGGTGGAATGAGATAGTGGGGGCGGCGATGGGAGGAGGTGGTGGGCAGGATGGTGGTAGGTAATGGTGGGAGGTGAAGGTGGGGTGAGATGGTGGGAGGTGATGATGGGAGGAGATGGTGTGGCATGATGGTGGGAGGAAATGGGGGCATGAGATGGTGGGAGGAGACGGTGGGGCATGAGATTGGGAGGTGATGGTGGGAAGAGGCGGTGGGGCATGATGGTGGGAGGAGATGGTAGGATGAGATGGTGGGAGGTGGTGATGGGAGGAGGCGGTGGGGCATGATGGTGGTAGGTAATGGTGGGATGAGATGGTGGGAGAAGGCGGTGGGGCATGATGGTGGGAGATGATGGTGGGATGAGATGGTGGGAGGAGGCGGTGGGGCATGATGGTGGGAGATGATGGTGGGAGGTTATAGTTCTAATGGGAGGCGATTGTAGGCTGTGATGATGGGATGTAATGGCGGAAGTGATTGATACCGGAAGATAATTATCATATGACTGGATTTCCTGTCTTTTCTCAGGATGGAGCCTCTCATTTGCTCTCTGGGGATAAATCTTGTTACATTTTCATTGCAATGGATGTTGATGGGAAATATTTTGGATTTAGAAAAGTCCCGTTGGGGACGGGAGAATGCCGGGAACTGGTCACTTTGCAGTCAAATATCAAATATCAATTCCAACTTCCAATATCAGAATATTCCATAAGGAAATAGCGATGTGCCAAATGCAGCAATTCAAGCCATCAGTATTCCAACAACAGATAGACTCCGTGTACTGAAACGTGATTGGATGATATTGGTTACTTCGCCCCAAGTATTTATTTTCCTTCAATCTTTCTCTATTCAGAATGTAATCGCCATGTTGGAATACATAGAAAACATACAATATTACGGAAAATGGTTATCAGATACTTACCGTCATTTTCCTTTCCTAGCCTATCCTCACGTCAGCACACAATGGGTTAAGTCCCCCTCTGGAACCCACAGGACCACCTCTTCCTAGCTCAATAAAAGACAGCCCCTCCCCCACTGAAATGTTTGATAACCCGGCCTGCCACAGGCCACTCGGAGGGAGTCCGGTGCCAATGTGAGGATAGGCCAGGAAAATAACATTTTCGGTAAGAGACAACCAAAGGAAAGCCGTTAAAGACACAAAGAATTTCTCTCTCTTGTCCCAAACTTTGCAGACCTTGCTGACCGCACGCCCACCTTGTAAAGTCAAATGAAGGCCGCACAAGAACTTAAGGTAGCCGCCTCACATATATCTTCCACCGAAATCCTGGCACAACCTCCCCAAAACACCCGTTCTGCACCAGAAAGGCCGACTTCCTTCACACCAATCAAATACCCCCCCTCCCCCCCTGTAGTCCAATAGAAGATGATTCTTGAGGACCTGATGGCAAAATGAAAAGATTGTCCACTTTCCTCACCATTTTTACCTTTTCCAGTACATTGATACAGCTTGACCATGTGTGACCATGTATGGACCATGTGTAACCATGTATGACCACGTATGACCATGTATGACCATGTGTGACCACGTGTGACCATGTGTGACCACGTGTGACCACGTGTGACCATGTGTGACCATGTGTGACCATGTATGACCATGTATTACCATGTGTGACGAGCTGAAGTCTTCCTGCAGTGACTCCAACATCCTTCTGTCTGAAGCATCTGCTGTCAGAGGAACTAGTTTTACCACGAGGAACCTCAATGGAAATTGAAGCTATTGGAGCAAAGGGTGTCGGCACCAGTGCTTTCAGAACCAATCCTAAGTCCCATGAAGGGAAGAAGGGTTTCCTTTGGGTTTGTATATGGATTACTGCCTGCATGAAGCATCTGGTGAATGGCTCTTCCACCCATCTGCAGCCTAAGAAAGAGGATAAGGCAGAGATCCATTCTCTAAAGGAGTTGTATTCCAGACCAACCTTTATCGCTGATTGTAAAGGCATCCAAGATTTTGGCTAGAGCCGGGGACACGGGATATACATTTTTTGCTGAGTAGACAAAACAAACTTTCTTCATATCCTCCCGTATATGTAGCATTCATGGATGATCTTGTAGCCTTCACCAAGAATTAAACCACCTCGAAAGAAAATCCTTGCGGCCCCCCACCCCCACCACAAAGCACATTGTCCCCATGCTAATGAGGACAAGGGCCTCTTCCCAACAACCCTGGCCGTTGGTTGTTGGGGTCTGCGGGCAGGGGGCTTATCAGGATCCGGGAGCCGCCTTTAATAAGGGGCCCTGTCACGTACCTAGTGGTGAGCCCGGAATGCAGAAGGAGACCTCTCTTGCCCCCCCGACTCACAGCCCCTGGTGGTGGTGGCAGGAGGCACGGGAGTCAAAGGTAGCACGAGTGCCTGGCAGGATCAACAGCCTGAGGAGGGATCAGGCTGACTTCAGGAACTGTAGCTGCACAAGCAGGCCTCAGTGGCAGCGGACAGGAACCAGTAAACAGCAGGAGACCAACAGGAACAGGTGGATCGCTCAGGGGCAGGCACACAGAAGAGTCGGGCAAGCCGGGTCAAACCAGATGGTCAGTACAGGAACAGATGCAGCGGGCAGAGGCAGGAATGTGGAACAGGCCGAGTCGGTAATGGATGAGCACGGATGGACCAGAGGATGAGACAGGTGCAGAGTCGTAGACAAGCCGGAGGTCAGAGGCAGGCAGAAGGCAGGGAAGGTCACAGGTCAGGCCGGGTCAATACACCAACAGATCAGATTCAGGAAATAGTCTCAGGAACGCTGTAGATCAAGAAGCAAAATCTGAAGGGAGAACTGGGTTTAAATAGCCCGCCTGACGCCAGTAACCGGGCGCGCGCGCCGGCGCGCACCCGCACGGACACGCCCAGGCACCCGCAGGCGTGCACAGACAGGCGACGGACCACTGTCCCCAGCCAGCCTTTCCTGACAGGCCCCCCACCCTACGTGAATGAGTATGGGGTACGATGTACCAGCATCCGTTGGGACTGTGACATCATAAGGAGCGGGGTCACCATGTGACATCACCCGGTGACCCCGCCCCTTATCCCTATATAAGTCACCGCTCAATGCGTCCCTGCGATTACGGGCCGGAGAGAGCGTTGTGTCAACATCGGAAAGGAAGAAGGAGAAGAAGAAGGCGACAACACCGGGCCGACGCTAGTAAAAGAGCTGTAAGAAGATAGCGGAGGCCCGGCAAGAAGAACCCGAAGAGCGGGACAAGACCCCCGAAGTCGGAAGAAGACCCCCGGACGGCGGCGACAAAGGAGAAAGCTGGGCTCCTCCGCTAGTAAAAGAGCTAGTGGTAAGGGTAAAATAGCAGAAGATAGCAGAGAAGTCTGGCGAGAAGACCTCCGAAGACAGAAGAAGACCCCCGGAGCTGTCTAATAAAGTATTTTAAAATCCTGTGTTGTGTTTTTTTATTAACACTTTTTTTCCCCCAGGTGAATGGGTAGGGGTACATCGTACCCCATACTCATTCACATAGGGTGGGGGGGCTGGAATCTGGGGGCCCCTTATTAAAGGGGGCTCCAGGATTCTGATAAGCCCCCCCCGCCCGCAGACCCACGACAACCAACGGCCAGGGTTGTCGGGAATCATGAACATGGGGACAAGGTGCTTTGGGGTGGGGGGGGCCACAGGGGGAGTTATGGGGAATGTTACAGAAGGTTTGTGAGGAAGCTCCATCCCCCCTGCAGTGGTGGAACCACAAAGCTCTCATGGCTGATGACTGAATGCGTCACCCTTCGTACTCGGCCTATTGAAGCCTCCACCAAAAGTCAGCCGCCGCGTTCAACCCCTGCAGAACCAGGACACACCCCCCTCCAGAGCCAGGACACCCCCCCCCCAGAGCCAGGACACACCCCCCTCCAGAACCAGGACACACCCCCCTCCAGAGCCAGGACACACCCCCCTCCAGAACCAGGACACACCCCCCTCCAGAGCCAGGACACACCCCCCTCCAGAACCAGGACACACCCCCCTGCAGGTTCCACTTCTGAATTTCATGCTTTAAACATGGAAGTTGTTGTTGTTTCTGGGTGACAGGCTGTGAAATGTGCGAATCCGCTTCCTTATCCATTGTCACTCGAGGCAATCCATGTAAATGAAAGGATAAGTTCATCGTACCCATATTCAGGGTGTAACATGTTATGAAAGGACCGGCCCCCGATATACCCTCCCCCCCCCTTTGACAGCCATCGGGGGATCTTCTCCTCCTGCAAATGGTCACAATTCAAAAAAAAAATTCTGTTCTGTGAATGGAAAACTACAAGTCCCAGGAGTCTTAGCGGCTGTTGGCTTGTAGATCTCAATGAAGTTCTCATTGATTCTTCCTGTCAGCATGTATCGGCTTTCTCATACGAGGCGGGGGCGTATGTTCAGGGGTCACCATTGTGACCCGGCTCCTCCTATACAGACCCCCCTTGTACGCCTGAATAGGAGGGCAGCGGCATGTAGAGGAACCAATCCCTCCAAGTAGCCGCTGCAGGAGAGGAATGGAGGGCATTGTTTCCTCTACATGCCGCTGCCTCCCTATCCCCGTTCTGCTGCCCCGGTGTGCTTCCTTAGCCCCCTCGCCCCTCCCCCACAGCATTTCTGGGTTTTCCCCTCCCACCTCCCCGGGGGCTGCTGCGGGGGGATCTGTGAGGATAGAGAGCGGGAAAGGAGCCGCCCCATTCCTTGTCCTAAAATACAGTCAGTGATCCATACCGTTCACCAACTGTGCTTCTTTTTTTTTTTTTTTTATTCATTCATAGCTGAGGCATAGTAAACTGTTTCCTATGCTTCAGTTTATCAATGAACAGGAAGCCTCTGTACAAAGCTATTCCTGTTCATTAATTCTGTTCAGCTGAGATGAATCTGTGTTCTCTGTCCTTTTTATTTGTCTCAAAAGTGAGACATCAAGGATCTGTTTAGACCCCTGATATTTCACAAAAGTCCCCCCCCCCCCCCCCCTAATGGGGGTCCCAAGAATATATGTAAAAATGATAAAAAAGAAAACTGTAAAAAAAAAATTAAAAAATAAAACAACAAAATAAAAAAACACTGGTGACAGTGGTGGAACTACCAGGGTCACAGAGGCCACACTTGTGACTGGGCCCTGGAGTTCCGCCACCGTGGGAGGGGCCCCAAGACAGTAGGAGGGAGGGCCACCGCGGGGCCATAATAAAAGGCCCCATGATCTGGGGGAAGAGGGAATGAAGGGGCCCTCCATGGTTTCTTGCACCGGGGCCCCTGAAGGTTCTAGTTACACCTCTGGTAGGAGGAAGCAGATACACTGACAGTCGGCAGGAGACCCGCGTGGCGCCCCCGTCTGCTGATCCCAGGTGCAATGCTTTCCCGCCTCCTGCAACAACAAATAATAATTGCACTTTTTTTTTTTACCTGCAAAAAGGAAAAAAAAATAGCATATTATTTATTTTTGTCGAAAGGGGAACTTATCCTTTAATCTTCATGCACACGAGACGCTGATAAACGCTCAGAGTTCAGAGGCAGTTGGACACTTTTTTCAACCCCTGAACTCATTCAATGTTCTCCTATGTGACCATCTACACTGTCTCGGTTTTTTGCAGTTTTTAGGCAGTTGCGTTTAACCTCGTTTTTCCAGAAGCAAAAAAATGGGTTCAGACGCAAAACGCGGCAAAACGCTTAGAAGTGTTTTTAAAGGTGACCTATTTTTTTTTACATTAAAAATCTCAAAAATGATTGCAAATGATGAAAAACCATAAAAAATTATTTTAAACAATTGCAAGTGGA
Organism: Lithobates pipiens; assembly: GCF_037356315.1. Taxonomy (NCBI): domain Eukaryota; kingdom Metazoa; phylum Chordata; class Amphibia; order Anura; family Ranidae; genus Lithobates; species Lithobates pipiens. Next base: position 1,354,025 of record NW_027507750.1, on the reverse strand, counting down.
CAATCCACAACTTGTGGCAGGTGCCGTGGCAAGTGACCTGGCAGGTGAGGTGGCAAGTGGACAATCCACAACTTGTGGCAGGTGCCGTGGCAAGTGACCTGGCAGGTGACGTGGCAAGTGGACAATCCACAACTTGTGGCAGGTGCCGTGGCAAGTGACCTGGCAGGTGATGTGGCAAGTGGACAATCCACAACTCGTGGCAGGTGCCGTGGCAAGTGACCTGGCAGGTGATGTGGCAAGTGGACAATCCACAACTCGTGGCAGGTGCCGTGGCAAGTGACCTGGCAGGTGATGTGGCAAGTGGACAATCCACAACTTGTGGCAGGTGCCGTGGCAAGTGACCTGGCAGGTGATGTGGCAAGTGGACAATCCCACAACTCGTGGCAGGTGCCGTGGCAAGTGACCTGGCAGGTGATGTGGCAAGTGGACAATCCCACAACTCGTGGCAGGTGCCGTGGCAAGTGACCTGGCAGGTGATGTGGCAAGTGGACAATCCACAACTTGTGGCAGGTGCCGTGGCAAGTGACACGCTAAATACAAGTACACTGCTACTCTCACAGCTGCTGCTACTCACTATGGTCTCACAAAATTGCTGAAATACTGTTTTTTGAGCTTGGGGAGGGTCTATGATGTTAGCTTAACTAAACGCTTCTAGACACAAACGCGGTAAAAATCGCGGCAAAACGGGCGTTTCTAAACGTCGGTTTCGGCTTTTAAAAACATGTGTCCAGCAGAGTTTGCATCTGCGTCTCGTGTGCATGGAGCCTTAACCGCTTTAAAAAAGTTGTACTTACCTCCGCAGCGGGTGAATCTGAGCCCGGGGTGCCGGCTGAGCCCTTCATACCGGGAAATAATCGCATTTTATTCGATTCCCGACTCCCGGAGGACGGATACGGATTGGACATTCCAGAGAAATGGTGAAATAATGGATTACAATGTAACTGAACCCGATATTGGATATTATCAGACTAAAATCTAACGAGATCCCAGTGTGACCTAAAAGGAAGGTCGCTCTTCATTTTCTTGTGTAGATTTTATATGGAAGTGTATGGCGCCCCCTAGAGGGGGTCCTTTTATTTCATTCTTTCCTCTCTATTCAGAATATAAGCCTCATGTTGGAATATATAGAAGACGCTTTATATATTTCTTCTGGTATATTCCGACATCTTTATTTCCATATGAAGATATACCGGGGGGGAGGGGGGGAACTGATGTGACTCTACAATATATATATATATATGAGCTGCATAATAAATAAATGAATACATGTGATTTCTGGGTGTGTGCCGCCATCTAGTGGAATTTCACTGAACTGCATCCTTCTTTCTATGAAGAATTCTTGGAGAACGCTGAGATCCCCGGGGGATGTAATTTGCAGAGCGATAGAAATCATCATTAACCACTTGCCCTCCGAAAAATTTACCCCCCCTTTCATGACCAGGCCATTTTCTTGACGTGACACTGCGTGGTTTTAGCTGACAATTGTGTGGTCGTGTGATATTGTCCTTTTTTTTCCCCCACATCTTTTGGTGATATTCCATCAGCTCTTTGTTTTTTTTTGTTTTTTTACACTATAAACAAAAACAATATGGACAATTTTGAAAAAAAAAAAAACAAAAAAAAATTTTTTTTTACTTTCTGCTATAAAATATCCAATAAAAAATCAAATTTCTTCATCAATTTATTCCAATATGTATTCTGCTACAAATCCCAATAATTGGATATTGATTGGTTTGTGTGAAAGTTATCCCGTCTACAAGCTATGGAATTATTATTTTTTACCAGTAATGGCAGCGATCAGTGATTTTTAGCAGGACTGTGACATTGCGGCAGACAGATCTGACATGAAGTAACACTTTTTGGGGACCAATACAGCAGTCAGTACTAAAAATATGCACTGTCACTGTACTAATGACACTGGCTGGGAAGGGGTTAACATCATGGGGTGTTTACTAACTGTGTGTGGAGGAGAGGAGTTGCCTGGCCGTCATGCTGACCCTTTGGCTTCACATTGAAACATCCCAAAACATTGAATGCGCTACACGTTACATATCACCGCACACGTTACATATCACCGCACACGTTACATATCACCGCACACGTTACATATCACTGCACACGTTACATATCACCGCACACGTTACATATCACCGCACACGTTACATATCACCGCACACGTTACATATCACCGCATACGTTACATATCACCGCACACGTTACATATCACTGCACACGCTGGAGTGAGAAGAATCATTCCTACACGGATGATCTGTAGGGACTTTTAAAGCGCCATCTATGGAAAATATCAGGTACTGAAGTCTGTCGCTGTTTCGCAGGCACATGCAATTATAAGGTGTGGAGTGTGGGGTATCTGTGTACTCTGTGTGGGGTATCTGTGTACTCGGTGTGGCATGTGGGGTATCTGTGTACTCGGTGTGGAGTGTGGGGTATCTGTGTACTCGGTGTGGAGTGTGGGGTATCTGTGTACTCGGTGTGGAGTGTGGGGTATCTGTGTACTGGGTGTGGAGTGTCGGGTATCTGTGTACTGGGTGTGGAGTGTGGGGTATCTGTGTACTGGGTGTGGAGTGTCGGGTATCTGTGTACTGGGTGTGGAGTGTGGGGTATCTGTGTACTCGGTGTGGCATGTGGGGTATCTGTGTACTCGGTGTGGAGTGTGGGGTATCTGTGTACTGGGTGTGGAGTGTCGGGTATCTGTGTACTGGGTGTGGAGTGTGGGGTATCTGTGTACTCGGTGTGGCATGTGGGGTATCTGTGTACTCGGTGTGGAGTGTGGGGTATCTGTGTACTGGGTGTGGAGTGTCGGGTATCTGTGTACTGGGTGTGGAGTGTGGGGTATCTGTGTACTCGGTGTGGCATGTGGGGTATCTGTGTACTCGGTGTGGAGTGTGGGGTATCTGTGTACTCGGTGTGGAGTGTGGGGTATCTGTGTACTGGGTGTGGAGTGTCGGGTATCTGTGTACTGGGTGTGGAGTGTGGGGTATCTGTGTACTCGGTGTGGAGTGTGGGGAATCTGTGTACTCGGTGTGGAGTGTGGGGTATCTGTGTACTCGGTGTGGAGTGTGGAGTATCTGTGTACTGGGTGTGGAGTGTCGGGTATCTGTGTACTGGGTGTGGAGTGTGGGGTATCTGTGTACTCGGTGTGGAGTGTGGGGTATCTGTGTACTCGGTGTGGAGTGTGGAGTATCTGTGTACTGGGTGTGGAGTGTCGGGTATCTGTGTACTGGGTGTGGAGTGTGGGGTATCTGTCTACTCGGCGTGGAGTGTGGGGTATCTGTGTACTCGGTGTGGAGTGTCGGGTATCTGTGTACTGGGTGTGGAGTGTGGGGTATCTGTCTACTCGGTGTGGAGTGTGGGGTATCTGTGTACTCGGTGTGGAGTGTCGGGAATCTGTGTACTCGGTGTGGAGTGTGGGGTATCTGTGTACTCGGTGTGGAGTGTGGGGTATCTGTGTACTCGGTGTGGAGTGTGGGGTATCTGTGTACTTGGTGTGGAGTGTGGGGTATCTGTGTACTCGGTGTGGAGTGTCGGGAATCTGTGTACTCGGTGTGGAGTGTCGGGAATCTGTGTACTCGGTGTGGAGTGTGGGGTATCTGTGTACTCGGTGTGGAGTGTGGGGAATCTGTGTACTCGGTGTGGAGTGTGGGGTATCTGTGTACTCGGTGTGGAGTGTGGAGTATCTGTGTACTCAGTGTGGAGTGTGGGGTATCTGTGTACTCGGTGTGGAGTGTGGGGTATCTGTGTACTCGGTGTGGAGTGTGGGGTATCTGTGTACTCGGTGTGGAGTGTGGAGTATCTGTGTACTGGGAGTGGAGTGTCGGGTATCTGTGTACTGGGTGTGGAGTGTGGGGTATCTGTGTACTCGGTGTGGAGTGTGGGGTATCTGTGTACTTGGTGTGGAGTGTGGGGTATCTGTGTACTCGGTGTGGAGTGTCGGGAATCTGTGTACTCGGTGTGGAGTGTCGGGAATCTGTGTACTCGGTGTGGAGTGTGGGGTATCTGTGTACTCGGTGTGGAGTGTGGGGTATCTGTGTACTCGGTGTGGAGTGTGGGGTATCTGTGTACTCGGTGTGGAGTGTGGGGTATCTGTGTACTCGGTGTGGAGTGTCGGGAATCTGTGTACTCGGTGTGGAGTGTCGGGAATCTGTGTACTCGGTGTGGAGTGTCGGGAATCTGTGTACTCGGTGTGGAGTGTCGGGTATCTGTGTACTCTGTGTGGAGTGTGGCGTATCTGTGTACTCGGTGTGGCGTGTGGGGTATCTGTGTACTCGGTGTGGAGTGTGGGGTATCTGTGTACTCGGTGTGGAGTGTGGGGTATCTGTGTACTCGGTGTGGAGTGTGGGGTATCTGTGTACTCGGTGTGGAGTGTGGGGTATCTGTGTACTCGGTGTGGAGTGTGGGGTATCTGTGTACTCGGTGTGGAGTGTCGGGAATCTGTGTACTCGGTGTGGAGTGTGGAGTATCTGTGTACTCGGTGTGGAGTGTCGGGTATCTGTGTACTCGGTGTGGAGTGTGGGGTATCTGTCTACTCGGTGTGGAGTGTGGGGTATCTGTGTACTCGGTGTGGAGTGTCGGGAATCTGTGTACTCGGTGTGGAGTGTGGGGTATCTGTGTACTCTGTGTGGAGTGTGGGGTATCTGTGTACTCGGCGTGGCGTGTGGGGTATCTGTGTACTCGGTGTGGAGTGTGGGGTATCTGTGTACTCGGTGTGGAGTGTGGGGTATCTGTGTACTCGGTGTGGAGTGTGGGGTATCTGTGTACTCGGTGTGGCGTGTGGGGTATCTGTGTACTCGGTGTGGAGTGTGGGGTATCTGTGTACTCTGTGTGGAGCGTGGGGTATCTGTGTACTCGGTGTGGAGTGTGGGGTATCTGTGTACTCGGTGTGGAGCGTGGGGTATCTGTGTACTCGGTGTGGAGTGTGGGGTATCTGTGTACTCGGTGTGGCGTGTGGGGTATCTGTGTACTCGGTGTGGAGTGTGGGGTATCTGTGTACTCGGTGTGGTGTATCTGTGTACTCGGTGTGGAGTGTGGGGTATCTGTGTACTTGGTGTGGAGTGTGGGGTATCTGTGTACTCGGTGTGGAGTGTCGGGAATCTGTGTACTCGGTGTGGAGTGTCGGGAATCTGTGTACTCGGTGTGGAGTGTGGGGTATCTGTGTACTCGGTGTGGAGTGTGGGGTATCTGTGTACTCGGTGTGGAGTGTGGGGTATCTGTGTACTCGGTGTGGAGTGTGGGGTATCTGTGTACTCGGTGTGGAGTGTCGGGAATCTGTGTACTCGGTGTGGAGTGTCGGGAATCTGTGTACTCGGTGTGGAGTGTCGGGAATCTGTGTACTCGGTGTGGAGTGTCGGGTATCTGTGTACTCTGTGTGGAGTGTGGCGTATCTGTGTACTCGGTGTGGCGTGTGGGGTATCTGTGTACTCGGTGTGGAGTGTGGGGTATCTGTGTACTCGGTGTGGAGTGTGGGGTATCTGTGTACTCGGTGTGGAGTGTGGGGTATCTGTGTACTCGGTGTGGAGTGTGGGGTATCTGTGTACTCGGTGTGGAGTGTGGGGTATCTGTGTACTCGGTGTGGAGTGTCGGGAATCTGTGTACTCGGTGTGGAGTGTGGAGTATCTGTGTACTCGGTGTGGAGTGTCGGGTATCTGTGTACTCGGTGTGGAGTGTGGGGTATCTGTCTACTCGGTGTGGAGTGTGGGGTATCTGTGTACTCGGTGTGGAGTGTCGGGAATCTGTGTACTCGGTGTGGAGTGTGGGGTATCTGTGTACTCTGTGTGGAGTGTGGGGTATCTGTGTACTCGGCGTGGCGTGTGGGGTATCTGTGTACTCGGTGTGGAGTGTGGGGTATCTGTGTACTCGGTGTGGAGTGTGGGGTATCTGTGTACTCGGTGTGGAGTGTGGGGTATCTGTGTACTCGGTGTGGCGTGTGGGGTATCTGTGTACTCGGTGTGGAGTGTGGGGTATCTGTGTACTCTGTGTGGAGCGTGGGGTATCTGTGTACTCGGTGTGGAGTGTGGGGTATCTGTGTACTCGGTGTGGAGCGTGGGGTATCTGTGTACTCGGTGTGGAGTGTGGGGTATCTGTGTACTCGGTGTGGCGTGTGGGGTATCTGTGTACTCGGTGTGGAGTGTGGGGTATCTGTGTACTCGGTGTGGTGTATCTGTGTACTCGGTGTGGTGTATCTGTGTACTCGGTGTGGCGTGTGGGGTATCTGTGTACTCGGTGTGGAGTGTGGGGTATCTGTGTACTCGGTGTGGAGTATCTGTGTACTTAGTGTGGGGTATCTGTGTACTCGGTGTGGAGTGTGGGGTATCTGTGTACTCAGTGTGGGGTATCTGTGTACTCGGTGTGGGGTATCTGTGTACTCAGTGTGGAGTGTGGGGTATCTGTGTACTCGGTGTGACCTCATCTTTCCTATTTTACCATAACAAAGGGTAATATATTGAGTTTGTGTGACCTAAAATTTCCTTCAGTGTATTTTTTACTGAAATGTCGGGTTTCATAAAGCGTTCGGCTCATATATTGTGTGACATAAAGAATTGGAACTTCCGCCATTTTATTCTCCAGGGCGTCTGCCTTCAGAGAGGATCTCATGGTCGGGGGTTGTTGTGCTTAGTACTGGCATCAGTGGCAGTGAAAGGGTGGAACGACTTACTGGTCTCCTAAGTAGAGTTTTGGCCAAACCTCATCGGCGTGGTTCCGGATGGTCTTCCCGGTGTAGAGAATCTTCTCCAGGTCATACACCCCCAGGATTGGGGGCTTGGACCTCCTCAATGGCGGCCGACTCAGGGATCCAAGGTGGGGGTACCGGGAGGACGCCATGACAGTTCCTGGGGGTGAGAAGTGATGGAGGAACATTATATTCTGTTATACTGGGGGGGCAATAAGAACATCATATTCTGTAATACTGGGGGGGGGGCAATAAGAACATTATATTCTGTTATACTGGGGGGCAATAAGAAAATTATATTCTGTTATACTGGGGGGGGGGGGGGCAATAAGAACATTATATTCTGTTATACTGGGGGGGGGGGTAATAAGAACATTATATTCTGTTATACTGGGGGGGGGGGGTAACAAGAACATTATATTCTGTTATACTGGGGGGGGGGGGGGTAATAAGAACATTATATAATGTTATATTGGGGGGTAATAAGAACATCATATTCTGTTATAATTGGGGGGGGCAATATTATTTTTATATCCGGACAGGCCGAATGTTTCCGGCTATTATTGATGGAACGGAATCTTCATGATAATAGGAATGGACTCCGTTGGCGGGAGGATAAGGAAGTGCCGCCACGTGTTGTGGGTTGGAGAGAACGATGGGGCAGTTCCTGAGTAATATGGGGGGTTGGAGAGAACGATGGGGCAGTTCCTGAGTAATATGGGGGGTTGGAGAGAACGATGGGGCAGTTCCCGAGTAAGATGGGGGGTTGGAGATGGGGCAGTTCCTGAGTAAGATGGGGGGTTGGAGAGAACACTGGGGCAGTTCCCGAGTAAGATGGGGCAGTTCCCGAGTAAGATGAGGGTTGGAGAAAGTACGCTCGGGGTGTTTGTCTCCGATGGATGGGTGAGAAGTCTGCCCGGAGTGCGATGTACACGGAAGGACACGCCTGACCACGCGGTTGAGGCCTGGGGTCCTCGGTGGTCTCGGTGGAGAACATATCTTGAGGTGGTTCCTCCGCAGATCCTACAAGATGATTTGGATAAGAACCTCGTTTTCCCGGCTGGAAGTGTCCAGAGCCTGCCGGCTATCACCAGAGTCTTATGGGAAGCTGCTACCCCCCCCCCCCCCGCCTCAACAAGTGCCCCGGGACCCAGCACACCGATTGCTCCTCAAGGCCGGGTGATGTCAGGGGCCACATTTAAGGCCCCCTTTAGCTCATAAGTTGTCAACCCCGGCGCGTTTCACCTCTCAGATCAGAGAGCTCTTCCTTCTGATAGGACCACCTCTGAGCTACATGGGGGGTGCACAATGGTACGTCCCGCCTTACAGACCACCCTACAGACCAGCTAACCCATCTCATGGACCACCTTGTTGTCGTTGTGACTCCATCACTACAGTTGTGTTTGGACTCGCTGAGATCGGGGCGACTCTCTGACGTTGGAGATCCGAATACCGACTCCGCCATCCGCCCCGACCGGCCGACCTACCAAACCCCCAGACAGGCCACCTCCACAAGTGATTGGTCGGGGGAGAGTCCGGCCCTCATCACGGCCTCCATACATTAGATGGGATGAATATTAACATTTGGAATTTATTCGGAGTGTTGGACGCTCGGTGGTTACGGAAATTTCCGGCGTTCTCCCCACCAGCAGGATAAAAACTGCCCAATCAGAGCGCTTTGTTTCTGTTTTCTCTATTTTTATCTTCTAGTGAATCTCGGATATTTCCCGTCATTTTCTGTACATGAAAATGAAGTGTCTTCTGTGTACTAAGCTGCCAATCCAGAACTACTGGAAAGATACCCCCGGCCACCTACCCTGAGTCAACTACACTGAGCCACCTACCACGAGTCACCTACCCTGAGTCAACTACACCGAGCCACCTACCACGAGTCAACTACCCTGAAGCACCTATCCTGAGTCACCTAACCTGAGTCAACTACCCCAAAGCACCTACCCTGAGTCGACTACCCCAAGCCACCTACCCTGAGTCAACTACCCCGAGCCACCTACCCTGAGTCAACTATCCTGAGCCACCTAATCTGAGTCAACTACCACTAGCCACCTACCTTAAGTCAACTACCCTGAGCCACCTACCCCAAGTCAGCTACCCTGAGCCACCTACCCCAAGTCAGCTACTCTGAGCCACCTACCCCAAGTCAGCTACTTTGAGTCACCTTCCCCAAGTCAGCTACCCTGAGCCACCTACCCCAAGTCAGCTACTTTGAGTCACCTACCCCAAGTCAGCTACCCTGAGCCACTTACCCCAAGTCAGCTACTTTGAGTCACCTACCCCAAGTCAGCTACCCTGAGCCACTTACCCCAAGTCAGCTACCCTGAGCCAGCTACCCCGAATCAGCTACCCTGAGCCACCTACCCCGAATCAGCTACCCTGAGCCACCTACCCCAAGTCAGCTACTCTGAGACGCCTACCCCAAGTCATGTGACCAGTGGGTGGGTGGGTGGGTGTGTGTGGACAGTGGAAAGGTGGAAGTAAACAAGGATTTCAGCTCATAAGATAGCTTGGGGCATCTCAGAGGAGCGTGGGAATCACCTACCTACAACCCCTAGAGTGCACCAGATTGTAGGCAAGATTTGTATCTTCCTGTGTGTTCAGCCAGCAGGATTTGGGTGAATCCCCCTCTAGTGGTGACTGGTGGTACTGCATGCTATGATAAGTTTCACAGCCCTGTAAGCTCTTCAGGAACAATGAGCTTACTCTGGTTAGGAAGTTGCCACAGGCGTGATCTCAGTGCCAGCTTACTTCCCATCGAAAATGCCAAATGCCCGGCTGCTACGCTGGCACACTACGTATAAATCCTCACTGACCTGAAAGCGTCCGGATAATCCGAGAGGTCCGGAGTCCCGATTTACAATCCCGATGCTCCTCGGTAACTCAGTAAGGTAGGTAAGCCCATTATGACTGCCAGGCAGCGAGCATTTTTAGAAGATGATAATAATGGCAGCCCCATTTTTCTATAAATCGCTTTGTTAAAAGTATAAAACGTTTATTAGTCGGTTCGATTTTAATTGTTATGTGGCTCCTCGAGGGCCGGGACCGATGAGGGTGCAATGTACGGGGGATGGGGGCAATTGTAGACACTCACTCTGGATGGACTGGTGTCTTTATTTAACCTCACTAACTATGTAACTATATGTAACTATATGTAACTATATGTAACTATATGTAACTATGTAACTATATGTAACAATATATAACTCTATGTAACTAAGTTTCTTCATTTTTGAATGAATGCTTTCTATATATTTTACAAATACACCTGTAAGACGTGTGATTGGTCAATGTCAGCCCCATGGATTATCTGAGGAGACAGCGGAGCGGAAGTTGTCTTCTTGCACCCTGCAACTCTCCCCGAAACACTGGAAAGAGCCCCCTCCCCCCACTTCATTCACCAGACTGTGTAAAGAGTGTTCAGCTTAAGCTACTGAGCTCTGTGAACAATGGGCATCTTACAATGAAAGAGCAAAGGAAACAGAAAAACAAACATGAAAAAAAAGAAGTACTAGGGCCCCCCTAGGCACTACCCCAAAAAGTTATTATATGAACTAAGTCAATATTTTGGGGGAGTCTCCAGATTCCTCTCTACCACTCGAGGCCGGAGACCCTCCTAAGCAATGGGAAGAGCCGAGTGTCTTCTCTATCGGGAGATCACGCTGCGGATATTTTATCGAATGATATTGTCCAATGAGGCTATGAAAATGGTATATAGAGTATTTCCTGTGCTGAGTGCGTGTGAACTACACACCCCGTCCTCTGCATGGAGCCCATTGTGTAAAGCAACGCAGAGTGTTGGATGGAGAATAAAAATAATCAACAATCCTGGATAACGATATCAAACCAAGAACTCCATATAAGTCACACTATAAATGGAGAGATTATGGAGGATTTTACATTTATATTTATAGTGTGACTTATATGGAGTTCTTGGTTTGATATCGTTATCCAGGATTGTTGATTATTTTTATTCTCCATCCAACACTCTGCGTTGCTTTACACAATGGGCTCCATGCAGAGGACGGGGTGTGTAGTTCACACGCACTCAGCACAGGAAATACTCTATATACCATTTTCATAGCCTCGTTGGACAATATCATTCGATAAAATATCCGCAGCGTGATCTCCCGATAGAGAAGACACTCAGCTCTTCCCATTGCTTAGGAGGGTCTCCGGCCTCGAGTGGTAGAGAGGAATCTGGAGACTCCCCCAAAATATTGACTTAGTTCATATAATAACTTTTTGGGGTAGTGCCTAGGGGGGCCCTAGTACTTCTTTATATAAAATTTACACATCCCCAGCCTTCTGTTGGGGGCTGAGGATTTATAGGGCGGCAGCAACCTAGTATATACCTTAGCGCGGCTTTTTATAGCATTTTTTTTATATGAAAAAAAGAAGGCTTTAGCTCCATCTACTGGGGAAAAATAGGAACAAAATACACATTTAAAACGGAAACATCAGCCACATCAGATCCGAACTCCACAAACTGAAACACCTTTATTCCTTTTCATTATTCAAACTGAACTCCCCCATCCATCCATCCATGACTCCATTCATTTATCCATCCATCCATGTCTCCATCCATCCATTCATCCATCCATATCCCCATCCATCCATGTCCCAATCCATCCATCCATGTCACCATCTGTGTCTCCATCAATCCATAAATCCATGTCTCCATCCATCCATCTCTCCATCCATCCATGTCCCCATCCATACATCCATCCATGTCTCCATCCATCCATCCATGTCCCCATCCATCCATCCATGTCCCCATCTGTGTCTCCACCAATTCATCCATCATCCATCTCTCCATCTATTCATCCATCCATCCATCTATTCATCCATCTCTCCATCTATTCATCCATCCATTCATGTCTCCATCCATCCGTGCCCCCATCCATCCATCCATGACTCCATTCATCCATCTCTCCATCCATGTCTTCATACATCTCTCCACCCATCCATTTATCCATCCATCCATGTCTCCATCCATTTCTCCATCCATCCATGTCTCCATCCATCCATCCATGTCTTCAGCCATCCATCCATATTTTCATCAATTCATCCATTCATGTCCCCATCCATCAATCTCTCCATCCATTCATCCGTCCATGTCTCCATACATCAATCCATGCATCCATGTCTCCATCCATCAATCCATCCATCCGTGTCTCCATCCATCCATGTCTCCATCCATCAATCCATCCATCCATGTCTCCATCCATCAATCCATCCATCCATGTGACCATCCATCCATGTCTCCATCCATCAATCCATCCATTCATGTCTCCATCCATCAATCCATCCATCCATGTCTCCATCCATCAATCCATCCATCCATGTGACCATCCATCCATGTCTCCATCCATCAATCCATCCATCCATGTCTCCATCCATCAATCCATCCATCCATGTCTCCATCCATCAATCCATCCATCCATGTGACCATCCATCCATGTCTCCATCCATCAATCCATCCATCCATGTCTCCATCCATCAATCCATCCATCCATGTCTCCATCCATCAATCCATCCATCCATGTGACCATCCATCCATGTCTCAATCCATCCATCCATGTCTCCATCCTTCCATGTCCCCATCCATCCATGTTTCCATCCATCCATCCATCCATCCATCCATGTCTCCATCCATCCATGTCTTCATCCTTCCATGTCCCCATACATCCATCCATCCATTCATCCACCCATGTCTCCATCCACCCATGTCTACATCAATCCATCTCTCCATCCATTCATCCATGTCTCTATTCATTCATCCATGTCTCCATCCATGTTTCCATTCATCCATCTCTTAATCAATCCATGCCCCCATCCATCCATCCATTCATGTCTCCATCCATGCAAGTCTCCATTCATCTATCCATGTCTCTGTAACAGAACCCTGTCATGCTCTGCTTGAGTTTTTCCGTCATATACCACCTCCTCCAGTCTGAATATAGATATTAGATATTATAACCACAAATTACAATTAAGAACTAGGTGGGACTCATTTGGCTGCAAAGCTGGTACTGTCTATTTGAACAAGAATACAGGTTTTTATACACTTGAGGAGGAGGTCACTCACCACATACACAGTGACCCAAATATTTACCCAAAACATCACACAGTGGTTTAGTATTACGAGGTGGCTAATCCCATCACAGAGGGTCTTTAATTACCCACCTGGATGTCTCATTGCAGGTCAGACTTGCCGGCTCCAAGCTCAGAAGGAACAATTCACATTTTCATAAGTATAAACACAGAACACCTTCAGACAATAGCTGAGTTAATTAGCACACATAACAATGGGTGAAAGACCCTTAGGAGGCACTCTAGACCTACTTACATTATAGCAGACTTGAATCACTCCAAGGGCCCCCCAGGCATACGTCTTCTCCTGAGCTCTGGGACTACAAATGGGAAGATGAACCAGCTCCTCCATCTCCCATACCTTTACCCGACTGCTGGACAGATGCATTCCTCCATCCAAGCTCATCCTGTGCAGGAACAGGATCCTCAAGGTCAGTCAAAACTTGCTACATCTATTATAAGAGCTCTGCATCCAAAGCTGCAGGTGGAGATGAGCAAAACGCATTGTTACTTTGCCACGTTGCCGACTCTTCAGCCAGGATTTCAGGACAGCCGGCTGGTACTTCTGGCTAGTCCCAGGCAAAGGGAGCCCAGACCTGCTGAGCAGAATCTAGAAGCTGTCTGTAGGTGATCTCCAGCTCCCATTCCTGATTGGCTAAAAACTCCAAATCTTCCAGTGCCCAGGGAACTTCTGAGACATTCAGCATCCGTTCTCTGTATTCCGAGATTTCCTCCAAACGCCACTCCAAATTGCTCCCAAAGTCAGGGTCTGCAGACAGCCTCTCCAATAACAGCCCCAGAACGCCGTAGCCAAAGGCTGCTGTTGGGGTGTCGTCCGTTGTCCACGGGCACACTTGGGGTACATACCAGCGGAGGGCTCTCCAGCTCTCGTCCAACCACTTCTCCGCTTGGACCAGCCTGGTTAACGGAGCTTTCAATTCCTTATGTGGTTGCCACCTGTAAAACCACCATTCGCACTTCGTACTGCGACCAGGACCTTTCCTGGAAGGGGGAGAGAAGTTTTCCCTGGTGTTGCTGCTCACGGGCTAGAGCTTCTTTCCAGAGTTCCCAGCGGATAGAATCAAACCATCCCAGCAGAACCCGCTCTGATACCGGTCCTCTGTGCTGTATCTGCATCTCTCGCAACCTCCTTCCGAATCCCTCTTCCATGGCGGCTGGTATCTGTACCTCTCCTCCTCCTCCTCCTCCTCCTCCTCCTCTCCTCTCCTCCTCCTCTCCTCTCCTCTCCTGCTATCCGGACCTTGGATCCAGGTGGAGGTTTGAATGTCTCAGACTGCAGGGAATGTCCCACTGCTTGCCACCAATGTAACGGAATGTCCCACGCTCTGCTTGAGTGCTTCCGTCATATACCACTTTCTTCAGTCTAAATATAGATAATAGATATTATAGCCACATGTTACAACCAAGAACTAGGCAGTACCAGTTTTGGAGTAAACCAGAATGCCAGGGCCCATAGTCTGTAGGTAAGAGGTTAGCATTCAGTCCCCTCCAAAAGCCTTCTATCACAGGTGAGTCTGTCACAGTCTCCACCTATTCATCCATCTCTCCATCCATCCATGTCTCCATTCATCTATCCATGTCTCCATCCATCCATCCATGTCTCCATTCATCTATCCATGTCACCATCCATCCATCCATGTCGCCATCCATCCATCCATGTCTCCATCCATCTATCCATGTCTCCATCCATCCATCCATCTCTCCATCCATCCATCCATGTCGCCATCCATCCATCCATCTCTCCATTCATCTATCCATGTCTCCATCCATCCATCCATCCATCCATCCATCTCTCCATTCATCTATCCATGTCGCCATCCATCCATCCATCCATCCATGTCTCCATTCATCTATCCATGTCACCATCCACCCATGTCTCCTTGATTTATTTTGCTAAGAAATCCCCCTACCCCCTAGCATTTCTAGCTGCGGCCATCTTGCGTAAGGGCAGATTATTCATGTAGCAGTTACTTCCTGGTAACCCAACTGCCCTTATCTCAGGGATGTATGACATCATTTTGGCCTAGGCCAGAAACCAGGAAGACACTTAAAGTGTCACTAAACCCACACCATAAAAAAAAAGAATAAATGTTGTAGTCCATGCTGTTCATCCTCACTCATCACTATGAGATTCCTTTTTTCTGAAAATTCTGGCTGATCCCATTGCTCGCTATCTCCCCCTTCTGTCCATGTCCCCAATGCAGCTAGGGATTTTGCAGAGCTGTGGTGGCA
Source organism: Lithobates pipiens (assembly GCF_037356315.1). Taxonomy (NCBI): domain Eukaryota; kingdom Metazoa; phylum Chordata; class Amphibia; order Anura; family Ranidae; genus Lithobates; species Lithobates pipiens. The sequence goes on along the minus strand of NW_027507750.1, from coordinate 1,338,976 downwards.
GCTCCTCACATGCTCAGTTTTCAGTGTGTTTCTATTCTGAGCATTTCCTTCCCATCACATCTGAGCAGCCCATATGACTATAGAGTCACACATGTGGGCGTATACACAATGACAGGCCACTCCCTCCCTCCTCCTCCATGCCAACTAACCAGCTAAACACAATGGAGGCGGGATGTTACATGTAGATTGATGGAGGCTTCACCTCCCTCTTATTCTAAGACACAGGCTGGAGGGGCGTGACAGAGAAATCCGTCCACACAATGATATTGCCAAAAAATAATAAATATATTTTTGTAAGACAATTTAAAACTGTTTATTGATATTATTTATTTATTTTTACTCTGTATTCCAAAGGATGAACACGTGACCAGCAGCAGAGGACTAGAAGCTACTCCTGCTTATGTTTCCCTGCAGACAGGCTGGGAGAGAGCTGGGTCCCGTGACAGCTGGATATCCATTGGGAAAAAGGGACTTAGATGTTTTTTTTTAATTACAATAATTACAGAGCCGTCACCCCCATACAGAGATAGGAGAATGTACATCACACGACGTGTTTAGTATCACTTTCAGAAATGTAGAAAAAAAGTGTAAAACAAGCAAATATAATCTCCCTTCTTCTCTGTGTACTAATGAGGGCAGGATGAGGATCACACGGCGTTCCTGGTGATGGAGGAGTGAAGTTCCTCTTTAATGATGAAGGTGTTACTTTGTTTCAGATTCCTTTCAGACTCTTCTGTTGGCGGCCAATGATTTTGTTTCCATCCAATTTGGTTTATCTCCGAGACAGAGATTGGATGGAGGAGATAAACATTGCATTGAGGAGATGAAGATTACATGAAGGAGATTACATGGAGGAGACGGAGATTACATGGAGGAGAGGGAGATTACATGGAGGAGACGGAGATTACACGGATGAGACGGAGATTACACGGAGGAGTCAGAGATTACACGGAGGAGACGGAGATTACAAGGAGGAGACGGAGATTACACGGAGGAGATGGAGATTACATGGAGGAGACGGAGATTACACGGAGGAGTCGGAGATTACATGGAGGAGACGGAGATTACACGGAGGAGACGGAGATTACACGGAGGAGTCGGAGATTACATGGAGGAGACGGAGATTACACGGAGGAGACGGAGATTACATGGAGGAGCCTGAGATTACACGGAGAAGACGGAGATTACACGGAGGAGAAGGAGATTACACGGAGGAGCCTGAGATTACACAGAGAAGACGGAGATTACATGGAGGAGACGGAGATTACACGGAGGAGACGGAGATTACACAGAGGAGACGGAGATTACACGGATGAGACGGAGATTACATGGAGGAGACGGAGATTACATGGAGGAGAGGGAGATTACATGGAGGAGACGGAGATTACATGGAGGAGACGGAGATTACACGGAGGAGTCAGAGATTACACGGATGAGACGGAGATTACACGGAGGAGTCAGAGATTACACGGAGGAGACGGAGATTACAAGGAGGAGACGGAGATTACACGGAGGAGATGGAGATTACATGGAGGAGTCGGAGATTACACGGAGGAGTCGGAGATTACACGGAGGAGACGGAGATTACATGGAGGAGACGGAGATTACACGGAGGAGACGGAGATTACACGGAGGAGACGGAGATTACACGGAGGAGACAGAGATTACATGGAGGAGTTGGAGATTACATGGAGGAGTCGGAGATTACATGGAGGAGACGGAGATTACACGGAGGAGACATAGATTACATGGAGGAGACGGAGATTACATGGAGGAGGCGGAGATTACATGGAGGAGACGGAGATTACACGGAGGAGACGGAGATTACACGGAGGAGTCGGAGATTACATGGAGGAGACGGAGATTACACGGAGGAGACGGAGATTACATGGAGGAGCCTGAGATTACACGGAGAAGACGGAGATTACACGGAGGAGACGGAGATTACACGGAGGAGCCTGAGATTACACAGAGAAGACGGAGATTACATGGAGGAGACAGAGATTACACGGAGGAGATGGAGATTACACAGAGGAGACGGAGATTACACGGATGAGACGGAGATTACATGGAGGAGACGGAGATTACACGGAGGAGATTGCGCGGAGGAGACAGAGATTACACGGAGGAGACGGAGATTACATGGAGGAGACGGAGATTACATGGAGAAGTCGGAGATTACACGGAGGAGACGGAGATTACACGGAGGAGATGGAGATTACACGGAGGAGTCGGAGATTACACGGAGGAGACAGAGATTACACGGAGGAGTCGGAGATTACACGGAGGAGTCGGAGATTACATGGAGGAGACGGAGATTACACGGAGGAGACGGAGATTACACAGAGAAGACGGAGATTACACGGAGGAGACGGAGATTACACGGAGGAGGCGGAGATTACACGGATGAGACGGAGATTACATGGAGGAAACGGAGATTACACGGAGGAGACAGAGATTACACGGATGAGACGGAGATTACACGGAGGAGACGGAGATTACACGGAGGAGACGGAGATTACACGGAGGAGTCGGAGCTTACATGGAGGAGACGGAGATTACACGGAGGAGACGGAGATTACTCGGAGGAGACGGAGATTACACGGAGAAGACGGAGATTACATGGAGGAGACGGAGATTACACGGAGGAGATGGAGATTACACGGATGAGACGGAGATTACACGGAGGAGACGGAGATTACACGGAGGAGACGGAGATTACACGGAGGAGACAGAGATTACATGGAGGAGTTGGAGATTACATGGAGGAGTCGGAGATTACATGGAGGAGACGGAGATTACACGGAGGAGACATAGATTACATGGAGGAGACGGAGATTACACGGAGGAGGCGGAGATTACATGGAGGAGACGGAGATTACACGGAGGAGACGGAGATTACACGGAGGAGTCGGAGATTACATGGAGGAGACGGAGATTACACGGAGGAGACGGAGATTACATGGAGGAGCCTGAGATTACACGGAGAAGACGGAGATTACACGGAGGAGACGGAGATTACACGGAGGAGCCTGAGATTACACAGAGAAGACGGAGATTACATGGAGGAGACAGAGATTACACGGAGGAGATGGAGATTACACAGAGGAGACGGAGATTACACGGATGAGACGGAGATTACATGGAGGAGACGGAGATTACACGGAGGAGATTGCGCGGAGGAGACAGAGATTACACGGAGGAGACGGAGATTACATGGAGGAGACGGAGATTACATGGAGAAGTCGGAGATTACACGGAGGAGACGGAGATTACACGGAGGAGATGGAGATTACACGGAGGAGTCGGAGATTACACGGAGGAGACAGAGATTACACGGAGGAGTCGGAGATTACACGGAGGAGTCGGAGATTACATGGAGGAGACGGAGATTACACGGAGGAGACGGAGATTACACAGAGAAGACGGAGATTACACGGAGGAGACGGAGATTACACGGAGGAGGCGGAGATTACACGGATGAGACGGAGATTACATGGAGGAAACGGAGATTACACGGAGGAGACAGAGATTACACGGATGAGACGGAGATTACACGGAGGAGACGGAGATTACACGGAGGAGACGGAGATTACACGGAGGAGTCGGAGCTTACATGGAGGAGACGGAGATTACACGGAGGAGACGGAGATTACTCGGAGGAGACGGAGATTACACGGAGAAGACGGAGATTACATGGAGGAGACGGAGATTACACGGAGGAGATGGAGATTACACGGATGAGACGGAGATTACACGGAGGAGACGGAGATTACACGGAGGAGACGGAGATTACACGGATGAGACGGAGATTACATGGAGGAGACGGAGATTACACGGAGGAGTCGGAGATTACATGGAGGAGACGGAGATTACACGGAGGAGACGGAGATTACACGGAGGAGACGGAGATTACATGGAGGAGACGGAGATTACACTGAGGAGATTGCGCGGAGGAGACGGAGATTGCGCGGAGGAGACGGAGATTACACGGAGAAGACGGAGATTACATGGAGGAGACGGAGATTACACGGAGGAGATGGAGATTACAAGGATGAGACGGAGATTACACGGAGGAGACGGAGATTACATGGAGGAGACGGAGATTACACGGAGGAGTCGGAGATTACATGGAGGAGACGGAGATTACATGGAGGAGACGGAGATTACACTGAGGAGATTGCGCGGAGGAGACGGAGATTACATGGAGGAGACGGAGATTACACTGAGGAGATTGCGCGGAGGAGACGGAGATTGCGCGGAGGAGATTGCGCGGAGGAGACGGAGATTACATGGAGGAGATGAAGATTTCATGGTGGAGATGGAGATTGCATGGAAGAGATGAAGACTGTATGGAGAAGACGAAGATTACGTGGAGGAGTGGTGGAGAAGAAGACTACCTGGAGGAGATGGTGATTGCATGGAGGAGACGAAGACTGGATGGAGAAGATGGAGATTACATGGAGGAGACGAAGACTGGATGTAATAGTCGATGTCCTCTGCCTGCCTTCCCTCAGGATTGATGTGACTTTTATTTCTATATATTCCTCATTGTGGAGCTCAGGAAGAACAATCCCGATACTGACCCGTTATTCCGGGACTGGGAACGCCATTGGCGGGTTCAGGAAACAGAACATTCCGATTCTCCATCTAACGCTCGGCTCAGGAAACGTGGAATAATTCCACTCTGTATTCCGATGGATAATTCTCTTCCTTCCATTATCTCTCTAATAAATCTTTTATGAACTCCAGCGGAATGAAGAGGAAGATTCCGGAATGAACTCTCCGGTAATATCTCTGATTGTAATATTAGAATAATTTCATTTTCTCTCCTCCATTTAATTACTTTTCCTACAATTACATTTTATAATATTCACAAAGAAAGTCATTAAATTCCAATTATTTCTTATCATGTCCAGCCGGAGATATGATCGCGATTTTCTCCATGTTTACCGCCACTCACCTCTTCCCGCCATCTGCAGTGTTGTGGGACATGAAATGGAAATATAGGATGGAGGACCTGGGATGGGAATGTAGGATGGGGGACTTGGGATGGGAATGTAGGATGGAGGACCTGGGATGGGAATGTAGGATGAGGAACACGGGATGGGGGACACGGGATGGGAATGGAGGATGGGGGACACGGGACGAGAATGTAGGATGGGGGAAATGGGATGGGAATGTAGGATGGGGGACTTGGGATGGGAATGTAGGATGGAGGACCTGGCATGGGAATGTAGGATGAGGAACACGGGATGGGGGACACGGGATGGGAATGGAGGATGGGGGACACGGGACGAGAATGTAGGATGGGGGACATGGGATGGGAATGTAGGATGGAGGACATGGGATGGGAATGTAGGATGGGGGACATGGGATGGGAATGTAGGATGGGGGACTTGGGATGGGAATGTAGGATGGGGGACCTGGGATGGGAATATAGGATAAGGAACACGGGATGGGGGACACGGGATGGGAATGGAGGATGGGGGACACGGGACGAGAATGTAGGATGGGGGACATGGGATGGGAATGTAGGATGGAGGACATGGGATGGGAATGTAGGATGGGGGACATGGGATGGGAATGTAGGATGGGGGACCTGGGATGGGAATATAGGATGAGGAACACGGGATGGGAATGTAAGATGGAGACACGGGATGGGAATGTAGGATGGGGGACTTGGGATGGGAATGTAGGATGGGGGACCTGGGATGGGAATATAGGATGAGGAACACGGGATGGGAATGTAAGATGGGGGACACGGGATAGGAATGGAGGATGGGGGAAACGGGACGAGAATGTAGGATGGGGGACTTGGGATGGGGGACAGTTGATGGGAATTTAAGATGGGGACACAGGATGGGAATGTAGGATGGGGGCACGGGATGGGATGGGAATGTAGGATGGGGACACAGGATGGGAATGTCGGATGGGGACATGGGATGGGAATGTAGGATGGGGACTTGGGATGGGGGACACGGGATGGCAATGTAGGATCTGGGAAATGGAATGGCAATGTAGGATCGGGGAAATGGATGGGATGGGAATGTAGGATGGGGGATAGGGGATGGGAATGTAAGATGGGGGAATGGGATGGGAATATAGGATGGGGAACACGGGATGGAAATGTAAGATGTGGACACGGGATGAGAATGTAGGATTGGGGACACGGGATAGGAATATAGGATGGGGAACACGGGATGGGATGGGAATGTAAGATGGGGGACATGGGGTGGGAATGTAGGATGGGGGACAAGGGATGGGAATGTAGGATGGGGGGCACGGGATGGGAATGTAGGATGGGGGACACGGAATGGGAATGTAGGATGGGGACGCAGGACGGAATGTAGGATGGGGGACACGGGCTGGGAATGTAGGATGGGGGACAAGGGATGGGAATGTAGAATGGGGGGCAGGGGAGTGGAATGTAGGATAGGGGACACAGGACGGGAATGTAGGATGGAGGACAGGGGATGGGATGGGAATGTAAGATGGGGGACTTGGGAAGGGGGACACGGGATGGGAATGTAAGATGGGGTCACGGGACGGGAATGTAGGATAGGGGACACAGGACGGGAATGTAGGATGGGGGACAGGGGATGGGATGGGAATGTAAGATGGGGGACTTGGGAAGGGGGACACGGGATGGGAATGTAAGATGGGGTCACGGGACGGGAATGTAGGATAGGGGACACAGGACGGGAATGTAGGATGGGGGACAGGGGATGGGATGGGAATGTAAGATGGGGGACTTGGGAAGGGGGACACGGGATGGGAATGTAAGATGGGGTCACGGGACGGGAATGTAGGATGGGGGACACGGGATGGGAATGTAGGAATGGGGACACGGGATAGGAATGTAGGAATGGGGACACGGGATGAGAATGTAGGAATGGGGACACAGGACGGGAATGTAGGATGGGGGACAGGGGATGGGATGGGAATGTAAGATGGGGGACTTGGGATGGGGGACACAGGATAGGAATGTAAGATGGGGTCACGGGACGGGAATGTAGGATGGGGGACACGGGATGGGAATGTAGGAATGGGGACACGGGATGGGAATGTAGGAATGGGGACACGGGATGGGAATGTAGGAATGGGGACACAGGACGGGAATGTAAGAATGGGGACACGGGATGGGAATATGATCAAACGTGTAGGTGTGTGACAATAGGGTGTGGCTTACTTTGGTGGCACACCAAGAAGAGGAGGAGCCAGGGATGGAGTTCTCCAGAAATGGGGCTCAGGCCCGGTTCCTGGACCTCGGTGCCGGATATTGTTTGGCTCTCGTATAAGAAATCGGGAACGGCTGTTTTGTAATCTGTGATTTTATGTTCTCTGTTATGTGAACATTCTGCAGCCTCACTAATCCTCCCGGAACAGGTGTCCTCCTAGAGGACGAACGTCCATGACGCAGAGATGGCAGACGGCCATAGACTAATAATAACCGGAGCCGAGCCAGACAGCCCAAGTCTGAGGATATCTGCCCATCGCACACAATGCAGATCACTGCCTTGTCTTTGGGTCACTCGTATGTTCAGCGTGTTCCCTACGTGTCGATCGTAGGGCAGCCCAATCACTTCTGTGGGACGTTCCTACACACAAGAAATGCAGAAAAGAAGAGTGACCCTTTTCCACAATCGTGCTGCAGCACCATGGTCTATGCATTAGCAGATGCTCGGGGGTCCCATTAAGAACTAATAACACCCCCATGTGTCTGTTAAAGGGCATTGCATTTGTGGGTATGTTGGGAAAGCACACGTTCCTGACACACAATACTGTGACCCCGGCCAAACCACCTGTCCCCGGGACTCCTCCACACTATACAGAGGGGGAAATAACGATCGTCCCCCCTGCGGATTGTGTAAGTTTTACATAGAAATGAAGGGTCTATAAAGCCGCGTACACACGGGCGGACTGTATGGCCAACTTAGTCCGTCATACAATCTGACGGACAGTCCGTCATACTTTCGAATGAACGGACTTGACCACACACGGATGCACAAACAGTCCGTTGAAAGCTTGCGCGATGACGTGTACAGCACGTACGACGGGACTAGAAATAGGAAGTCCAATACACTGCAATGCAACCTTTCGCCGTGTAAATCCTTTCTGGGCATGCGCCATTCTTAGTCCGTCGAACTAGCCTACTCACGAGCGGATTGTCCGCTGAACCAAAGTACGACGGAACAATATTACGGAAATTCCGAAATACTTAGTACGCCAGACTGTCCGCTGAAAAAGTCCGCTGAAGCCCACACACGAGCGGACTGTCCGCTGAAATGTGTTTCGACGGACTAAGTACGCCATACAGTCCGCCCGTGTGTACGCGGCTTTATTCTTATCAGAGGTGTATTTTACAATACAATACAAATGTTATAAATGGAGTAAAATAAGTATTTGATCCCCTTAGTAGTTGGTGGAGAAACCCTTGTTGGTGATCACAGAGGTCAGACGTTTCTTGTAGGTGGTGATGAGGTTTCCACATCTCAGGAGGGGTTTTCTCCTCTCTTCTCTACAGATCTTCTCTAAATCCTGAAGGTTTCTTGGCAACTCGAAGTTTCAGCTCCTCCATAAATTTTCTATAGGATTAAGGTCTGGAGACTGGATAGGCCACTCCATACCCTTAATGTGCTTCTTCTTGAGCCCCTCCTTTGTTGCCTTGGCGGTATGTTATGATTCATTGTCATACTGGAAGACCCGTCCATGACCCATCTTCAGTGTTCTGGATGAGGGAAGAAGGTTCTCTCCAAGATCTTACAATACATGACCCCGTCCATTGGCCCCTCAATGCGGCAAAGTTTGCCGCTATTCCCCAAGTGTGCGCAACTTTAACCACTTCAATACCGGGGGGGGGGGGGGGGCACTTAACACCTTCCTGCCCAGACCAATTTTGAGCTTTCAGCGCTGTCGTACTTTGAATGACAATGACGCGGTCGTGCTACACTGTACCCAAATTACATTTTTATCAATTTTTCCCACAAATAGAGATTTCTTCTGGTGGGATTTCATCACCTCTGCGGTTTTGATTTTTTGCTAAACAAATAAAAAAATACCGAAAATTTTGAAAAAAAATATTTTTTTGTTGTTTTCAAAACTTTGTAAATAAGTACGTTTTCTCCTTCACTGATGGGCACCGATAAGGTGGCACCAATGAAGTGCCACTGATGAGTTGGCATTGATGGACACTGATATGTGGCACTGATAGGCGGCACAGATAGGCACTGATAGGAGGCACAAATTGTCACTGATAGCTGGCACGGATTGGCATGGATGGGCATGGATAGGCGGTACAGATAGGCATGGATAGGCAGCACAGATGGGCATGGATGGGCAGCATGGATGGGCATGGATAGGTGGCACAGATGGGCACTGATAGGCGGCACGGATGAGCACTGATAGGCGGCATTGTATTGTATTATACTGTACTAATGGATGCCAATCAGTGCCAAACAATAATGCATGCCAATCAGTGATGCCCATTGTGGGCACTGATTGGCATCCATTGTGGGAACTGATTGGCATCCATTGTGGGCACTGACTGGCATCCCTGGTGGTCTAGGGTGGCATACCTTGTGCTGGGCATCCCTGGTGGTCTGGTGGCATCCCTGGTGGTCCAATGTGGGCATCCTCGGGGGGGCTGCACTGATAATAGATCAGCACAGACCCCCCATCAGAGGAGCAGCCGATTGGCTCTCCTCTACTTGCGTCTGACAGACACGAGTGAGGAAAAGCTGATCACCGGCTCTTCCTATTTACACTGTGATCAGCCGTGATTGGACACGGCTGATCACGTGGTAAAGAGTCTCCGTTGGAGACTCTTTACCGAGATCGTAGTTGCCGGGTGTCAGACTGACACCCCGCAACAACGATCGCCGCGATGCGCGCCCCCGGGGGCTCAAAATCCTGATCACGTCATATGACGTCCAGTCAGGATTTTCAAACCACTTTGCCGCCGTGCTTCTGCTATTGGGCGGGCGGCAAGTGGTTAAAGCGTGACATGTTCGGTATCTATTTACTCGGCGTGACATCACCTTTCACATCATACAAAAACGCTCCGGTATATATCGTTTTTTTTTTTTTAATTCATCAAATAAAATTGTGTTTCAAAAAATTGCTGCACAAATACCGTGTGACATAAAAAATTGAAATGACCGCCATTTTATTCTCTAGGATCTCTGCTAAAATATATATATAATGTTTGGGGATGGACTGCAAGTCATTTTCTATCAAAAAGAAAAACGGACTTTTTATGGACTTTGCTTTGTGCACTGGTGGGCCGTCATGTTGGGACAGGAAGTCCCCAAACTCCTCCCACAAAGTTGGGAGCATGAAATTGTCCGCAGTGTCTCATGCCGCGTACACACGGTCAGACTTTCCGACGGCAAATGTGCGATCGGAGCTCGTTGTTGGAAATTCCGACCGTGTGTGAGCTCCATCGGACACTTTCCATCGGAGTTTCTGTCGCAGAAAATTAGAGATCTGGTTCTCAACTTTTCTGACAACAAAATCGCATTGCGAGCGCGTGTAGACAATTCCGACGCACAAAGCGCCGCGCATGCTCGGAATCAAGCAGAAGAGCCGCACCAGCTACAGAACGTCGTTTTTCTCGGCTCGTCGTACGTCTTGTTTCCGACCAACTTTGTGTGACCGTGTGTATGCAAGACAAGTCTGAGCCGACATCCGTCAGAAAAAATCCATCGACCTTATTGTCGGAATGTCCGATCGCGTGTACGCAGCATTAGTATGCCGACGTCTTAAGAGTTCCCTTCACTGGAACTAAGGGGCCAAGCCCAACCCCCAAAAAACAACCCCCCACCATTAATTATGATGAGATAGAAATCATTGAGGTGCTCACTTACCTCTGTGTATGAGGGGTGTATGGCTCACTTACCTCTGTGTATGAGGGGTGTATGGCTCACTTACCTCTGTGTATGAGGGGTGTATGGATCACTTACCTCTGTGTATGAGGGGTGTGTGGCTCACTTACCTCTGTGTATGAGGAGTGTATGGCTCACTTACCTCTATGTATGGTGGGTGAGGGGGGTTCACATGTCCCGGCGTCTGTCAGACTCCATTGTATCTCCTGACTCCAGCTCCGCTCTGCACTCCCAGTCTGCTGTGCAATCTTCTATTTTAGGCGGTGGGAGTGGGGGTTGGGGGACGGAGAGTCACACAGACAGACAGGGGGACGGAGACACAGACACACAGACATTTGGTCCCAATAAAATGACTCCATGGGGGAGATTTACTAAAGCTGGAGCACGGGGGCAGCTGTTCATGGGAACCAATCAGCTTCTTCCATTAAGGTTCGGTTCACACTGATCCGACTTCCAGAGCACAAGTCACATGACTCTTCTGTGATCAGACTTGTACCCCGAGGATCTTTAGGGGGAACACCACACCGAAATGCTTTATCCGAGGAAAGGGGGGGTGAGCAACCACCCCCCGGACTACACCAGGCCGCATGCCCTCAAAATGGGGGGGTGGCTGCTTTGGGGCAGGGGGGCTTTGCGCCTTCCACCCCAAAGCACTTTTTAAGGTGAAAAGGGCCTCTTCCCGACAACCCTGGTCTGTGGTTGTGGGGGTCTGCGGGCTGGAGGCTTATCAGAAGGTGGAAGCCCCCTTTAACAGACCCCACACCCCTCCTATGTGAATGAGGACGGGTAAATTGTACCCCTACCCAGTCACCGAAAGAAAAGTCCAGTGTTACAAGAGGCGGTTTGGGAAAAGTCCCCCATCGTAGCTCCCTCTGGTCTTCTCACTCCGCCGATGACTTCTTCCTCCAACGCTGGCTCCCATCTAACCCTACCCCGAAACACCTCCCATGTTGAAGGCATGTGGCTTGTTATGGTCCAGGAAGGGTGTTCTCTCCTCCCCCCCTTTCATGATCTACCAGGCTGCATGCTTGGATAAGGGTCTGGTATGGATATTGGGGGGGGGGGCACATTTTTTTTTTTTTACATGGGGTTCCCCCTTAAAATTCATACCAGACTCAAAGAGCCTGGAATGGTCTGATCAAAGTCAGATCCCGTTCATGGCAGTCGGACACGAAGTCGCAGGGCAAAGTTGTTTCTGATTGGTGGGAGCCCTGCTACAGTGATTCTAATGGCAGAAGGTTTTTTTGTTTTTTTATCTTAATGGATTCAGCAGAGAAGACTTCAAACCAATCAGATTTTATTTTTGCTGCCTGTGTCCCACTAGGGAGATTTCCCTTCACTTCCTGTCTTGGAGAGGAAAACAGGAAGTGAGCAGCCCTCAGACAACATCCGTGTGATCGAGGCCTTCCCCTCCCCTCCCCCACTAAGGAAACGTTTAGTTGCAGTTCTGTGGGAAGTTTTCAGTTCTCCCCCATCCTGAATACCAAACAGAAGCCTCAATGATCGTCAGTAAGACGTAATCCCGACCAGCGGAATCCGGGACACCACCCGTCTATATATATCGACCAATCGTCTCTGAGATCCATGCGCAGATTCTGAGCCCGCCATGACACGCGCGGAGGAGGTCGCTTAGGATTGTCCTACCCAAGACCAAGACAGAAGTACAATCAAATCTCACTTGTTTAACCACTTGCTTACTGGGCACTTAAACCCCCCTCAGTCCCAGACCAATTTTCAGCTTTCAGCGCTGATGCACTTTGAATGACAATTGCGCGGTCATACAACACTGTACCCAAATGAAATTTTTATCATTTTTTCCCACAAATAGAGCTTTCTTTTGGTGGTATTTAGTTACAGCTCGGAGTTTTATTTTTTGCTAAACAAACAAAAAAAGATGCAAAAAAAAAAAAATCATGTTTAATAGTTTGTTATAAAATTTTGCGAACAGGTCATTTTTCTCCTTCATTGAAGTGCGCTGATTAGGCGGCACTGATAGGCTGCACTGGTGGGCACTGATAGGCTGCATTGGTGGGCACTTATAGGCATAGTTAAGGCGGCACTAATAGGCACTGATGGGCAAAGACGGGCACAGATAAGATGGCACGGATGGGTGGCATGGATGGGTGGCACGGATGGGTGGCACTAAGGGGCACTGATAGGTACCACTGATAGATGGGACTGATGGGCACTGATAGGTGGCTCTGATAGGTGGCACTGCTGGGCACTGATGGGCGGCACTGCTGGGCACTGATGGGCGGCACTGCTGGGCACGGATATGTGGCACTGGGGTGCAGCACCTTTGTTGAGGCAGACTGTGGGCACTGCTGGGTGGCACTGTGGGCACTGCTGGGTGGCACTGCTGGGTGGCACTGTGGGCACTGCTGGGTGGCACTGACATTTTTTATTTAGGCAGGCAAAGCAGGGGGCAGGTGGGCACTGGCAGGGGGCCGCCGGTGATCGGCTTTTTTTTTTCTCCTCGTGCTGTCAGCGCGAGGAGGAATAATAGCCGATTACCGGCTCCGTTCTATCACATGATCAGCTGTCATTGGCTGACAGCTGATCACGTGATAAGGGGTCGGGATCGACCCCTTGCACGGATCGGTGATCAGGCGAGTCTCGTAGACTCGCCGATCACAGAGCGTGCCGCGCTCGTGCACGGGACTACGTCAATAGACATAGTCCCGGAAAAAGAGATCCGCACTGTAGCCGTCATTCGGCTATAGCGCGGGTCTCAAGTGGTTAATAATAAAAGTAAAAAGAACAAACGTAGTCAAAACGTAGCCAGAGTTCAGTAACCGGAACGGATAGTCAGCCAAGCCAGGAGTCAGGGATCAATGTAGAGGAACAGCAAGCAGAATCTGGAGCCAGAAGGGATGTCAGCAAAGCCAGTCTTTAACAGGAACACAGGAGACAGTCTCTTGTGATGTTGACCAAGTAAAGGCAGAGATCCTCTGGGCTGAACGGCTTAAGTAGGCAGGACTGACGAGCAGGATATCATCAACAGCTGAGTCACTGTGGAGAGAGATGGGAGCCGGCAATTAGCCGTCAGCTGAGCGGCCAGCCCAGAGAAGGAAGGACTGAGCCCGGCCCTGACATACTGCCATTGGCCCAACAGAACAATCGCTCTCCCCGCCCCACAGTCTCTGTAGATGTATCTTCAGCTTTGTTCTTCAATCTGCCTGAATATGAAAAGATACGCGGCGTCACAGAGACCGATCATTCCATTCATTACGTGGCATAAATATTTGTTTATGAACCCCTTCAGCTCCGGAATGTTTTACCCCCCATTCATGATCATTCTCTGCTATTCAGTGCTGCACTACTTTATCTGGTGATTGCACGGTCATGTGACCGTCATGTGACACGCTAGCCACAGGACATTTCTATCATTTTATTCACACAAATACAACTTTCTTTTGGTGATATTTAATCAAAAACATCCAATAAAATCATCATTTTCATAAATTTTTGGTAAAATCCAGTAAGTGTGATTGGCTTGTGTGAAAGTTATAGAGACCAATCCTGATGTACTGACGACCAATCTCATTTCTTGAGGCCTAAAAATGCCAGGACAGTACAAATACCCCCCAAATCACCCCCAGTATAAATACCTCCACCCCACACCCAGGATCACAAAGAGGAAAGCCCCGCCCCCACCTGGGATCACAGAGAGGAAAGTCCCGCCCCCACCTGGGATCACAGAGAGGAAAGCCCCGCCCCCACCTGGGATCACAGAGAGGAAAGTCCCAACCCCACCTGGGATCACAGAGAGGAAAACCCCACCCCCACCTGGGATCACAGAGAGGAAAGCCCCGCCCCCAGCTGGGGCCACAGAGAGGAAAGCCTCACCCCCACCCAGGATCACAGAGAGGAAAGCCCCGCCCCACCTGGGATCACAGAGAGGAAAGCCCCGCCCACCTGGGATCACAGAGAGGAAAGTCCCGCCCCCACCTGGGATCACAGAGAGGAAAGCCCCGCCCCCACCTGGGATCACAGAAAGGAAAGTCCCGCCCCCACCTGGGATCACAGAGAGGAAAGCCCCGCCCCCAGCTGGGGCCACAGAGAGGAAAGCCTCACCCCCACCCAGGATCACAGAGAGGAAAGCCCCACCCCCACCTGGGATCACGGCAAGGAAAGCCCCGCCCCCACCTGGGTTCACTGAGAGGAAAGCCCCGCCCCCACCCAGGATCACAGAGAGGAAAGTCCCGCCCCACCTGGGATCACGGAGAGGAAAGCCCCGCCCCCACCTGGGTTCACTGAGAGGAAAGCCCCACCCCCACCTGGGATCACAGAGAGGACAGCCCCGCCCCACCTGGGATCACGGAGAGGAAAGCCCCGCCCCACCTGGGATCACAGAGAGGAAATCCCCGCCCCACCTGGGATTACAGAGAGGAAATCCCCGCCCCCACCTGGGATCACGGAGAGGAAAGCCCCACCCCCACCTGGGATCACAGAGAGGAAAGCCCCGTCCCCAGCTGGGGCCACAGAGAGGAAAGCCTCACCCCCACCCAGGATCACAGAGAGGAAATCCCTGCCCCCACCTGGGATCACAGAGAGGAAAGCCCCGCCCCACCTGGGATCACAGAGAGGAAATCCCCGCCCCCACCTGGGATCACGGAGAGGAAAGCCCCACCCCCACCTGGGATCACAGAGAGGAAAGCCCCACCCCCACCCAGGATCACAGAGAGGAAAGCCCCGTCCCCAGCTGGGGCCACAGAGAGGAAAGCCTCACCCCCACCCAGGATCACAGAGAGGAAAGCCCCGCCCCCACCTGGGATCACAGAGAGGAAAGCCCCGCCCCCACCTGGGTTCACTGAGAGGAAAGCCCCGCCCCCACCCAGGATCACAGAGAGGAAAGTCCCGCCCCACCTGGGATCACGGAGAGGAAAGCCCCGCCCCCACCTGGGTTCACTGAGAGGAAAGCCCCACCCCCACCTGGGATCACAGAGAGGAAAGCCCCACCCCCACCTGGGATCACAGAGAGGAAAGCCCCACCCCCACCCAGGATCACAGAGAGGAAAGCCCCACCCCCACCTGGGATCACAGAGAGGAAAGCCCCGCCCCACCTGGGATCACGAAGAGGAAAGCCCCGCCCCACCTGGGATCACAAAGAGGAAATCCCCGCCCCCACCTGGGATCACGGAGAGGAAAGCCCCGCCCCATCTGGGATCACGGAGAGGAAAGCCCCGTCCCCAGCTGGGGCCACAGAGAGGAAAGCCCCACCCCCAGCTGGGATCACAGAGAGGAAAGCCCCGCCCCCACCTGGGATCACGGAGAGGAAAGCCCCACCCCCACCTGGGATCACAGAGAGGAAAGCCCCGTCCCCAGCTGGGGCCACAGAGAGGAAAGCCCCACCCCCTCCTGGGTTCACTGAGAGGAAAGCCCCGCCCCCACCCAGGATCACAGAGAGGAAAGTCCCGCCCCACCTGGGATCACGGAGAGGAAAGCCCCGCCCCCACCTGGGTTCACTGAGAGGAAAGCCCCGCCCCCACACAGGATCACAGAGAGGAAAGTCCCGCCCCACCTGGGATCACAGAGAGGAAAGCCCCGCCCCCACCTGGGATCACAGAGAGGAAAGCCCCGCCCCCACCTGGGTTCACTGAGAGGAAAGCCCCGCCCCCACCCAGGATCACAGAGAGGAAAGTCCCGCCCCACCTGGGATCACAGAGAGGAAAGCCCCGCCCCCACTTGGGTTCACTGAGAGGAAAGCCCCACCCCCACCTGGGATCACAGAGAGGAAAGCCCCACCCCCACCTGGGATTACAGAGAGGAAAGCCCCACCCCCACCTGGGTTCACTGAGAGGAAAGCCCTGCCCCACCTGGGATCACAGAGAGGAAATCCCTGCCCCCACCTGGGATCACGGAGAGGAAAGCCCCGCCCCACCTGGGATCACGGAGAGGAAAGCCCCGCCCTACCTGGGATCACAGAGAGGAAAGCCGCGCCCCACCTGGGATCACAGAGAGGAAAGCTGCGCCCCACCTGGGATCACAGAGAGGAAATCCCCGCCCCCACCTGGGTTCACTGAGAGGAAAGCCCCGCCCCCACCCAGGATCACAGAGAGGAAATCCCCGCCCCCACCTGGGATCACAGAGAGGAAAGCCCCGCCCCCACCTGGGTTCACTGAGAGGAAAGCCCCGCCCCCACCCAGGATCACAGAGAGGAAAGTCCCGCCCCACCTGGGATCACAGAGAGGAAAGCCCCGCCCTCACCTGGGATCAGAGAGGAAAGCCCCGCCCCACCTGGGTTCACTGAGAGGAAAGCCCCGCCCCCACCCAGGATCACAGAGAGGAAAGTCCCGCCCCACCTGGGATCATGGAGAGGAAAGCCCCGCCCCACCTGGGATCACGGAGAGGAAAGCCCCGCCCTACCTGGGATCACAGAGAGGAAAGCCCCACCCCCACCTGGGATCACAGAGAGGAAAGCCCCACCCCCACCTGGGATCACAGAGAGGAAAGCCCCGCCCCCACCTGGGTTCACTGAGAGGAAAGCCCTGCCCCACCTGGGATCACGGAGAGGAAAGCCCCGCCCCACCTGGGATCACGGAGAGGAAAGCCCCGCCCTACCTGGGATCACAGAGAGGAAAGCCCCGCCCCCACCTGGGATCACAGAGAGGAAATCCCTGCCCCCACCTGGGATCACGGAGAGGAAAGCCCCGCCCCACCTGGGATCACAGAGAGGAAATCCCCCCCCCACCTGGGATCACGGAGAGGAAAGCCCCGCCCCACCTGGGATCACGGAGAGGAAAGCCCCATCCCACCTGGGATCACGGAGAGGAAAGATATGAAATACCAAAACGTCCCCCTAGGAGCTGGTGAAAGGCCGCTGGCCGTACCCTACCAATATGAAATACCAAAACTACCCCCCCCCCCCACCGGTGCTTGCTGCTTTCATCCAGCGCCTAGAGGCGATTCAGTTCCCATTGTGCGCTATACAAGTATTTCATTCATTCATTGTTCAAATTTATTTGGGTGCAGCAGATTATATTTTCTTTTTATTGCTGGTATCCTTACCCCCCCACCTCCACCCCATACTGAGAGGAACCGCATTGCTTCCTGGGGACACCAATCCGACACCTACACCTGAATTCCCAGGACTTCATTTTGAGCAATACGATGCTGGATTTGGGCCCCAACGTACTGGCCAGCAGGGAAGGTTTGATAAAGACTGGTGGACCATTGCCCCAGTGGCGGCCCCTCCCCCCCCATACTATTATAGTGATTGGGGGTCATTCTCTGCTCCTCCTTGTGTAATACAAAGTGTGTATCTTTCATTTTGCATCTCTTCCACTTATTGAAGTGTTTGTGGCCGTTCTCCATTCTTTGATTGTAGAATTATGGGGAATTGTTATAATAAATATCCCCCCCTCCCCCCCGGGGGGGGGGGGGGGGTTTCAGAGAGCGGGGTGCTGCTTGGAGAGTTGTGGCCTCTGGGGACCCCAGAAAATGGTGGCTCCTTTGGGGGGTGAGCACTACAATATGGCTAAGCTGGAAAAGACGCATAAAGTCCAACCAATAATAGAAAACCTCCCCACTGTATACATGTTCTATGGATCAATAATCCTACAATCAATAATTAGACATTCCCTGGATCAATAATCTCTGGATCAATAATCATGAATGGTAGTGTCATAGTGACAATCCCGTATGGGAGGGGCGGGTGGTCTGCGTCCGCCGCGCTCCGCCATGTTATCTCTATAGAGAGGAGGATGAAGTATTGATCGGCGGAGCGTTATTGTGACCTTTGCTCCCGAATAATCACACGACTTGAATAATTCTCCCGCCGGCTCCTCACACCGCCAGCGCATGCAGATGTCAGATTGTCGCTCTCATTAGTGGAAGGGATTCGCGGAATGCCAATCAATATCGGGTTTTCTCAGCGATCAGAATTTGACAGCGTTAGAGATTTTCCCAGACCTGCAGTTCACTGAACCGGCCACAAGATGAGGCTGTGGCCATTCAGAAGATTCCTCCCGAGATCTCCTCCAATACAATATCTGTCAGTCTGTGGAGATGATTGGCGGAGCACATCGGGATCTGCCATGATTGTAACGTGTGTGTCCCTCCGACAATCCCAAGACAAATGTCTCTTATAATAGCTTCTCCCTTCCCTCCGTGTCTTCAGCCCTGAAGAGAACCTGTCATTTGTTACGTCTTCAGTCGGGAGGATAAAAATCCATTCAGTGAAAAAAGAAAGACATAAAAAAATAAAAGAATTGAAAATAAAAATAGAAAAATAAATAAAATTGAACTAAAATTAAAAATTAAATTATAGAATTTGAATAATAAAATATAGAAATAATAAAAGGAAGAATTCATCGATAGGAATTCCTCGATCGGGACACAGTGGCGGGTTTTCTGGAAAGGTCTCCCCCTCCCCCGATACCTCTGCTGAGGTTCCTGGTCTCCCTGTTCCTGTCCACATCCTCAGAGAAGCATTGAGGTATGGAGGGGGGAGGGGATCTTCTTTCCCTCCTATCAGGGTGCAGTTCCTGAGGAGCGGAGTCCTTCCCTAACTCTGGATAAACTCCTGAAGTCTGATGAGGAGTTCCCATTGGTCCATCAATGATCCCAAAGGATCTCCTGACTTCCTACTGGTGACCTTCCCTGGAGCTTCACCCCAAACCCCCCTACCAACCCACCATTGGTGGAAGACAAACCTCAAGGCCCCCGCCATTGGATGGATGGAGACATGGATGGATGGAGACATGGATGGATGGATGGAGACATGGATGGATGGATGGATGGAGACATGGATGGATGGATGGAGACATGGATGTATGGATGGAGACATGGATGGAGGGAAGGAGACATGGATGGATGGATGGAGACATGGATGGATGGATTGGGGGTTGATCTGAATAATAGAAATGAATGAAATGGTGTTTTCGGTTGGTGGTGCTCGGATGCCGTGTACTGGTCTGGCGGTCTGGAATGGTTCCGTGGGTGTACCGGCGTTCCCTTTAGCGCACACCACAATGGCCACCATGTAGATCCATCCATCCAATGGCCGCCATGTCTTCATCCATCCATCCATCCAATGGCCGCCATGTCTTCCCATCCATCCATCCATCTCTCCATCTATCCATGTCTTCACCTCCATCATCCATGTCTTCCCATCCATCCATCCATGTCTCTATCCATCCATCCATGTCTTCCCCTCCATCATCCATGTCTTCCCATCCATCATCCATCCATCCATGTCTTCCCATCCATCCATCCATGTCTTCACCTCCATCATCCATGTCTTCCCATCCATCCATCCATGTCTCTATCCATCCATCCATCCATGTCTCCATCCACCCATCCATCCATGTCTTCCCCTCCATCATCCATGTCTTCCCATCCATCCATGTCTTCCCATCCATCCATCCATGTCTTCCCCTCCATCATCCATGTCTTCCCATCCATCATCCATCTATCCATGTCTTCACCTCCATCATCCATGTCTCTATCCATCCATCCATGTCTTCCCATCCATCCATCCATGTCTTCCCCTCCATCATCCATGTCTTCCCATCCATCATCCATGTCTTCCCACCCATCATCCATCCATCCATGTCTTCCCATCCATCCATCCATGTCTCCATCCATCCATGTCTTCCCATCCATCCATCCATGTCTCTATCCATCCATGTCTTCCCATCCATCCATCCATGTCTCTATCCATCCATCCATGTCTTCCCATCCATCCATCCATGTCTCCACCCATCCATGTCTTCCCATCCATCCATCCATGTCTCTATCCATCCATCCATGTCTCTATCCATCCATCCATGTCTTCCCATCCATCCATCCATGTCTCTATCCATCCATCCATGTCTCTATCCATCCATCCATGTCTTCCCCTCCATCATCTATCAATGTATCCGGCATTCATGATTCGGCACATGGAAGGGATTACAATGGGTGGGTGGGGGAAGGGTTAATCCTCCGGAGACGGATAAGGTCTGTATAAATCCGGCGTCCCCGGCACAGAAATGCCATCTTTTGTTGAGGAAGGTGGATGAGTCTGCAGAGGGCAGCGAGGGGACGAATGGCGCGGAGATGTGAAAGCGTTGACCTTTCTCTTGCCTTCTTCTCCCTCCATTCAGCGATGGCCTCGGCTTCTATCTCCGGATATCTTTTGTGAGCAGCGATACAAGCGGAGGGCCGGGAGGTGACCGCCGAATAAAGGGCAAAAGTGCAGAAATGAAGTCTTATGAGGCGATTTATACCGTAAATGGAGACAATTTCTCCACCATAACCGGAGAGACCCCCCGCCGCCGGCCATTCTTCTCCCTCCCCCCTCCAGGACAGGACGCCATTATCGCCGCATTGTCACTCGTTTTTCCAGCCGTTAACTTTTTCACCTGAACCCATCGAAGACAATTATTGGCTGAACCGTTCCGGATCCTTCTATTCCGCTCTTCCATCAACCTAAAGAGAAACTCCGCCCACTTTGTAGAAAATGTAAAAACAGCCGCTACAAATCGCGTCCTTCCATCCATGGAGTCCAGCGCCGTCTTCCTGCAGATGGTTCTTCTAACCTCCGCGGGTCCCTGGTGCCACCATCTTGGATTTATGTTGGTGCTCCTGGCTTCTCCTCCTCTTGGATCCCCCCAACGGCGCCCCGGCTCCTCCTCTTCTAAGTCTGATCCCATAGGAAGCCGCTGGCTATGGAGGCAGACATGCGTGCTCGCTCTCGAGCCAGGCTGTGGGCATCCATATGTAGCACCCTCTAGTGTACAGTGTAGTGAGGTACATTTGCTGACTCTGAGTAGTTAGGTGAGTCTGGTAAATGCCGTGGATTCAGCTTAATGTCAGGCTGGAAGGTTCTGCAGACCCGGCCTCTATCACCTTCTCCTGGTTCTGGAGGTCCATGGAAACTTCTAGAAGCTAGTGGGTGGGGTCTGAATGTTGATGGCAGTTTGGACCAATCCCCAGGCAGGAGGCCTGGCAGGATGGTCAGACTTGCCCATAAATATTGAAAAGCCAGGCCAGTGGGGGAGTAGGGTGGAAGATGGAGTGCAGAGGCTGTGTCATGTGGCCTGGGAGGAGACCCCGGGGCTGGGGGCTCTGCCTTCGGGCTAGCACCGAGGGACACCAGATGTAGCATGTGGTCACAAGGAGAGTGTGAGCTCCTCTACACCCCCAGGGCCTACAGGGGAGAAGACCGCCAGAGAAGGCCGCCAGATGCAGCATGTGGTCACAGGGACAGTGTCACGGTTAACCTAAATCGCTGGCTCTGGGACATTTTACAAGGCAGCCAGGTGGGCTGGTATTTTCTGCAAGTGTTGGGCCTTTGTGAGGTTCTCCTAGGGGGATGCAGCGTTCCTGTAAAGAGAAAATCTTGCTACTGATCCATAGAGACTTCCGGAGGGAGTGCAGCCCAGAATATGCATCAAGTTAGACATCCCATAATCCCTCATCCCCATCCAAGTCGTTTCCTCCAATAAAACCACAAAAAACAAGCCGATGGGCTGGTTACTGCCTCAGTGTGGAAGTTGGAAAATGCGTGTTGCCTGGCTGTGCAGGAATGGGGGGACCTAGGAATTCATAGACACACAGAGGGTGGCTCAGCCCTGCCCCCTCCTCACCAGCTGTGATTGACATCAGCAAGAGCCAATGAGGAGGCAGAGAGCTGAGAGAGCCTCTGCTCTCATGCTTATCGCTGGATGGGGGTGGGGCTGACTACTTATAGGAGTGCCGGACTGCCTGACAAGTGGGGACTTCCTCCGTCCCGCCGGTTATTATCACCATGATGAACAACTGTTTATACAGATAGGATCCCGTCCCCAGAGCCCCTCCCCCCCCCCCATATTCCGCTTCCATAGGATGACATGGAAACCTCTTTCCTCAGCTCATCCCACTTCCCGGGGGAGGGGGTTCCACATCCTTACAGCTCTAATAGTGATCAACTCTTCTCTAAATCTAAGAGGAAATCTCCTTTCCTTGGAACCTCAAATCGTGGCCAATGTCCTCCTCAGGGAGCCAAGAGTAACCAGCTTATTACAGTTACCGGAGTCACCATTATATGTCTGTACGTCATATCCCCCTCCAACCACCCCCCCCCCCCGACCACCTCCCCCCAACCACCTCCCCCCCCGACCACCCGACCACCTCCCACCTCCCCCCCCGACCACCCGACCACCTCCCCCCGACCACCCCCCCCCCGACCACCCGACCACCTCCCCCCCCGACCACCCAACCACCCGACCACCTCCCCCCCCGACCACCCGACCACCTGCCCCCCAACCACCTCCCCCCCCCGACCACCCGACCACCTCCCCCCGACCACCCCCCCCCCGACCACCCGACCACCTCCCCCCCCGACCACCCAACCACCCGACCACCTCCCCCCCCGACCACCCGACCACCTGCCCCCCAACCACCTCCCCCCCCGACCACCCCCCCCAACCACCTCCCCCCCCGACCACCCGACCACCCCCCACCTCCCCCCCCGACCACCTAACCACCCGACCACCTCCCCCCCCCGACCACCCGACCACCTCCCCCCCCGACCACCCCCCGACCACCCGACCACCTCCCCCCCCGACCACCCCCGACCACTCCGCCCCCGACCACCCCCACCCCCCGACCATCCGACCACCCGACCACCCCCCACCTCCCCCCCCGACCACCCGACCACCCCCCACCTCCCCCCCGACCACCCCCCCCCAACCACCTCCCCCCGACCACCCCCGACTACCTCCCCCCCGACCACTCCGCCCCCGACCACCCCCCCCCCCCGACCATCCGACCACCCGACCACCCCCCACCTCCCCCCCGACCACCCGACCACCCCCCCCCCAACCACCTCCCCCCCGACCACCCGACCACCCGACCACCCCCCACCTCCCCCCCCCCCGACCACCTCCCACCTCCCCCCCGACCACCTCCTCTCTACAGTCTTCAACTGTCATCTATACCTGAGCTCCTCCCCCATAACTGAGCTCCTCCCCCATAACTGAGCTCCTCCCCCATAACTGATCTCCTCCACCCCCCATAACTGATCTCCTCCATCCCCCATAACTGATCTCCTCCATCCCCCATAACTGATCTCCTCCGTCCCCCATAACTGAGGTCCTCCATCCCCCATAACTGAGCTCCTCCATCCCCCATAACTGAAGTCCTCCATCCCTCATAACTGATCTCCTCCACCCCCCATAACTGAGCTCCTCCATCCCCCATAACTGATCTCCTCCATCCCCCATAACTGATCTCCTCCATCCCCCATAACTGAGCTCCTCCACCCCCCATAACTGATCTCATCCATCCCCCATAACTGAGCTCCTCCATCTCCCATAACTGAGCTCCTCCATCTCCCATAACTGAGCTCCTCCATCCCCCATAACTGATCTCCTCCATCCCCCATAACTGAGCTCCTCCACCCCCATAACTGAGATTCTCCATCCCCCATAACTGATCTCCTCCATCCCCCATAACTGATCTCCTCCATCCCCCATAACTGAGCTCCTCCATCCCCCATAACTGAGCTCCTCCACCCCCCATAACTGAGCTCCTCCATCCCCCATAACTGAGCTCCTCCCTCCCCCATAACTGATCTCCTCCATCCCCATAACTGAGCTCTTCCATCCCCCATAACTGAGCTCCTCCATCCCCCATAACTGAGATTCTCCATCCCCCATAACTGATCTCCTCCATCCCCCATAACTGAGCTCCTCCACCCCCCATAACTGAGCTCCTCCATCCCCCATAACTGAGCTCCTCCACCCCCATAACTGAGATTCTCCATCCCCCATAACTGATCTCCTCCATCTCCCATAACTGAGCTCCTCCATCCCCCATAACTGAGCTCCTCCATCCCCCATAACTGAGCTCCTCCACCCCCCATAACTGAGCTCCTCCATCCCCCATAACTGAGCTCCTCCCTCCCCCATAACTGAGCTCCTCCATCCCCCATAACTGAGCTCCTCCATCCCCCATAACTGAGATTCTCCATCCCCCATAACTGATCTCCTCCATCCCCCATAACTGAGCTCCTCCATCCCCCATAACTGAGCTCCTCCACCCCCATAACTGATCTCCTCCATCCCCCATAACTGAGGTTCTCCATCCTCCATAACTAAGATTCTCCATCCCCCATAACTGATCTCCTCCATCCCCCATAACTGAGCTCCTCCATCCTCCATAACTGAGCTCCTCCATCCCCCATAACTGATCTCCTCCATCCCCCATAACTGAGATTCTCCATCCCCCATAACTGATCTCCTCCATCCCCCATAACTGATCTCCTCCATCCCCCATACTTGATCTCCTCCACCCCCCATAACTGAGCTCCTCCATCCCCCATAACTGATCTCCTCCACCCCCCATAACTGAGCTCCTCCATCCCCCATAACTGAGCTCCTCCATCCCCCATAACTGAGATTCTCCATCCCCCATAACTGAGCTCCTCCATCCCCCATAACTGATCTCCTCCACCCCCATAACTGATCTCCTCCATCCCCCATAACTGAGCTCCTCCATCCCCCATAACTGATCTCCTCCATCCCCCATAACTGAGCTCCTCCATCCCCCATAACTGAGATTCTCCATCCCCCATAACTGAGATTCTCCATCCCCCATAACTGATCTCCTCCATCCCCCATAACTGATCTCCTCCATCCCCCATAACTGATCTCCTCCATCTCCCATAACTGAGCTCCTCCATCCCCCATAACTGAGGTCCTCCATCCCCCATAACTGAGGTCCTCCATCCCCCATAACTGAGCTCCTCCACCCCCATAACTGATCTCCTCCCTCCCCCATAACTGAGCTCCTCCATCCCCCATACCTGATCTCCTCCATCCCCCATACTTGATCTCCTCCATCCCCCATAACTGATCTCCTCCATCCCCCATAACTGATCTCCTCCATCCCCCATAACTGAGCTCCTCCATCCCCCATAACTGATCTCCTCCATCCCCCATAACTGAGCTCCTCCATCCCCCATAACTGAGATTCTCCATCCCCCATAACTGAGCTCCTCCATCCCCCATAACTGAGGTTCTCCATCCTCCATAACTGAGATTCTCCATCCCCCATAACTGATCTCCTCCATCCCCCATAACTGAGCTCCTCCATCCTCCATAACTGAGCTCCTCCATCCCCCATAACTGATCTCCTCCATCCCCCATAACTGAGATTCTCCATCCCCCCATAACTGATCTCCTCCATCCCCCATAACTGATCTCCTCCATCCCCCATACTTGATCTCCTCCACCCCCCATAACTGAGCTCCTCCATCCCCCATAACTGATCTCCTCCACCCCCCATAACTGAGCTCCTCCATCCCCCATAACTGATCTCCTCCACCCCCCATAACTGAGCTCCTCCATCCCCCATAACTGAGCTCCTCCATCCCCCATAACTGAGCTCCTCCATCCCCCATAACTGAACTCCTCCATCCCCCATAACTGATCTCCTCCATCCCCCATAACTGAACTCCTCCATCCCCCATAACTGATCTCCTCCATCCCCCATAACTGAGCTCCTCCATCCCCCATAACTGATCTCCTCCATCCCCCATAACTGATCTCCATCACCCCCCATAACTGATCTCCTCCATCCCCCATAACTGATCTCCTCCATCCCCCATAACTGAGCTCCTCCATCCCCCATAACTGAGATTCTCCATCCCCCATAACTGAGCTCCTCCATCCCCCATAACTGATCTCCTCCATCCCCCATAACTGATCTCCTCCATCCCCCATAACTGAGATTCTCCATCCCCCATAACTGATCTCCTCCATCCCCCATAACTGAGATTCTCCATCCCCCATAACTGAGCTCCTCCATCCCCCATAACTGATCTCCTCCATCCCCCATAACTGATCTCCTCCATCCCCCATAACTGATCTCCTCCATCCCCCATAACTGAGGTTCTCCATCCCCCATAACTGAGCTCCTCCATCCCCCATAACTGATCTCCTCCATCCCCCATAACTGATCTCCTCCACCCCCCATAACTGAGCTCCTCCATCCCCCATAACATACCCCCTCCCCCCTTGTTGCCATTAGCTGTACTCTTTCTAATTCAACAATGTCTTTCCTGAGTATTGATGATCAAAACTGAACCTCATACTCCAGATAAAGGGGTTTAGTGTTCTCCAGAGGGGGGGGGCGATTGAATCTGAGTAGTAGTCTGCTGGCTTTGTTATCTTTGACTTGATATTTTTTGCAATTGCTAAATCTGAGATCTACAGCACCCCAAATCCTTCTCCATTACGCTCCTCCCAGGGGAGCCTCAGATAATGTGTGTTCATTGTATATGGGGATATCTATATATATATTGTATACAGTCAGTGGGGGAGGGGAGCCCCTTCTAATGGTGATAACTTTACATTTCTCAATATTGAACCTCATCCCCCATCCCCCTATTTCATGAAGGTCTTCCTAGAATGATGTCACGTTCTGTGATGATGTCATCTCCTCTGATGAAGTTATTTCCGGCATCATTCGGTATTATCAGCAATCACTGACATTGATCTCTTCATCCCGACCTCTCTATTCATCAATAAACAAACTGAATGAATTCTCGGTTGGCTCCTCAGCAGGACGGATGGTTTGGATGCGGCTGGATGGAAGGAACATGTATTGCGATATAACAAATCAAGAATTCCTTTTTTTTTTTCGAAACTTTGCTGGAGCGCTCACTCTGGGGCCCCAACATGCCGGAGCGTTACTAATCCAATCAGTTCGCTGGAAAGTAGAAATCAGACGCCTCCTGGCGGCGCGGCTCCTGTTAACATGGACCTCCCCGGAGATGATATCTGGGAAATGTGGAGGAACGATCTGCAGACAGGTAAGGCCCCTTTCACACTGGGGCGGTGCGGGCGTTGGCGGTAAAGTGCCGCTATTTTTAGCGGCGCTTTACCGTCGTTTTAGCGGCGGTCTGCGGGCGATAGCGGGGTGGTTTTAACCCCCGCTAGCGGCCGAAAAAGGGTTAAAACCGCCCGCAAAGCGCCGCTGCAGCGGCGCTTTGCTGGCGGTATTGCCGCGCTGTCCCATTGATTTCAATGGGTAGGAGCGGTTTAGGAGCGGTGAATACACCGATCCTTCACCGCTCCAAAGATGCGGCTAGCAGGACTTTTTTCACTGTCCTGCCAGCGCACCGCTCCAGTGTGAAAGCCCTCCGGCTTTCACACTGGAGGGAAAGGGGCCGGTTTTTTTCAGGCGCTACACAGGCGCTATTTTTAGCGCTGTAACGCCTGAAAACCGCCCCAGTGTGAAAGGGGCCTTAGTAAACGTTCTCTGTAAGGAGAATAATGACCCCCCCCCCCCCACCGCCCTCCCCAAACCTCTTCAGAATCCCGCTCACCCTCCCGGAGGTAAGTACATAAGCGGCGCTTTGTCTGTCACCTTTCTGCATCTTCTTAACACGTTCCGAGTCAGAAGATAATTACCGACATTTATCACAATTGCCAATCAAGGTGTAATAAGCTCTCATCCCGGAATTATCTCCTGCCTCGTGTTTTCTCTCAGAAGATCAATGTCAGGGAAATGACACCTTTTCCCCGAGACGCACAAAGAGCCGCCACCCGGGGGGGGGGGGGGGGGGGGGGTGACCCACCTGGCAGCGCCCATCGCACCTTAACCCCTTCTACAGACGGCGGCATCAGATGAGGGGAGATGATCCGTCGCTAATAACGATCTACGGGAGGGTCCGACACAACGAACGTTCCCGCGCCGATCCCTCCGTCCCACAGGCAGCAGAACTGAAAGGATCCCTGGATGTAAAGCGAAGGCGGCGAAGACTCCTTCAGAAGACGTTTGTAACGCGGTGATGAGACCGGATACGAGGGATTCCCATATAGTAATTAACCTTCATATCACAAGGTCCGGCTTCTCCTAGAATGGATTCCTCCCGGCTATTTCTTCTTTCCTTGTCCGGGAGCGGCTGTGTTCACCATCCCCCGAGGTCCCCGAGGTCAAAGGCCAAATAAATATTCTACAAGCTACTTCTATGTGCGGAGCCATGGAGGAAACTCCCATTATTGTCCTTCAAGGTGACGGCCGCTCCGATGTCACCCAATAGACTCATCCCGGAGGAATGGCTCCATAATAAACAATAAATACTTCTGGAATTCTCCAGCCTATGTCTATGGTGTCATTCAAATACCATCTATACAGCGCCTGGAAAAAGTATTCATACCCCCTGACATTCCCCACATTTTGTTACAACCAAAACCATAAATTTATTTTATTGGGATTTTATGTATATGATATATTTATATACATATATATATATATATTATTATGTGATGGACCAACACAAAGTGTCACATAATTGTGAAGTGGAAGGAAAATTATAAATGATACAAATAAATATGTGAAAAGTGTGGGGGAGGGGCATTTGTATGGTGCCCCCCGGAGTCAATACTTTGTAGAACCCCCTTTCTCTACAAGTCTTTTTGGGGGTGTCTCTACCAGCTTTGCCCATCTAGAGAGGACATTTCTGCCCATTCTTCTTCTTTGTAGAATATCTCAAGCTCTGTCAGATTGGATGGAGAGCGTCTGTGATCAGCAATTTTCAGGTCTGGCCACAGATTCTCAATGGGATTTAGGTCTGGACTGTGACTGGGCCATTCTAACACATGAATATGCTTTGATGTAAACCATTCCATTGTAGCTCTGGCTGGATGTTTCGGGTCGTTGTCCTGCTGGAAGGGGAACCTCCGCCCCGGTCTCAAGTCTTTTGTAGACTCTAACAGGTTTTTTCTAATGCCTCGTACACACGATCAAACAATCCGGTGTAAAAGTCCGGCAAACTCAAGTCCGCCGGACAATCCCGCCGCGTGTGGGCTCCGGCGGACTTTTTTTATCCAAAAGTCCGGCGGACTTAGAAAGTATTTTTGCACTCCAATCTGTGCGCCGGACTCGCATTTCGGCGGACAATCCGACCATGCGTATGCCGTACTTTTGAAATGAACGTACTTTTCCCGCCTGGAGAAAAGTCTGTTCATTTTGAACGCGTCTCCATGTAGCCGGGACCAGCGAAGGAGGCGTCGCTGGCCCCGTCACCTGGTATGGACTTAAAGGGGAACCCCTGCGCTGAAAAATCGGCGTGGGGGTCCCCCCCTAGGTCCATATCAGACCCTTATCCAAGCACGCTACTCGGCCGGCCAGGAAAGGGGGTGGGGACGAGCGAGCAAGCACCCCCCCTCCTGAGCCGTACCAGGCCGCGTGCCCTCAACATGGGGGAGTGCCTTGGGGAAGGGGGGGCCGCGCGGCCCCCCACCCCAAAGCGCCTTGTCCCCATGTTGATGAGGACAAGGGCCTCTTCTCGACAACCCTGGCCGTTGGTTGTCGGGGTCTGCGGGCGGGGGGCTTATCGGAATCCGTGAGCCCCCTTTAATAAGGGGGCCCCCCACCCTATGTGAATGAGTATGGGATACAATGTACCCCTACCCATTCACCTGTAAAAAAAAAGTAAAAAAAAAACACAACACACAAGGGTTAAAATAGTTTATTGCACAGCTCCGGGGGTCTTCTTCCGTCTTCAGGGGTCTTCTCGCCGTACTCCTCCACTATCTTCTGCTAGCTCTTTTACTAGCGGAGGAGCCCGGCTTTCTTCTTCGCCGCCGCCCTCTTCTTCCGACTTCGGGGGTCTTGAGGAAGTCACGCGATTGGTGACGATACGCGTCGGAATAGGAGGAACTAGGATACCGGAAGTGACGTCCATACGACAAGTGGAACGCTCGTTTGGTTGTTTTTAAAGCTGTCTTTGTTACCCGTTTTGTGAGTACCTGTTTAATACATCTGTTTACATAAATTTCCATATGTACTTCACTATCTCTCTTTCTTATGAGATCCTTGGGAAAAATATTGAGCAGTGAGATCTGTGTGGAAGCTATAGAGATACAAAACATCAGCCGTGGTGGCCAGCACTTACCCGCCAGGAATAGGGATACAGTGGTGTGAAAAAGTGTTTGCCCCCTTCCTCATTTCCTGTTCCTTTGCATGTTTGTCACACTTAAGTGTTTCGGAACATCAAACCAATTTAAACAATAGTCAAGGACAACACAAGTAAACACAAAATGCAATTTGTAAATGAAGGTGTTTATTATTAAAGGTGAAAAAAAATCCAAACCATCATGGCCCTGTGTGAAAAAGTGATTGCCCCCCTTGTTAAAACATACTATAACTGTGGTTGTCCACACCTGAGTTCAATTTCTCTAGCCACACCCAGGCCTGATTATTGCCACACCTGTTCACAATCAAGGCATCACTTAAATAGGAGCTGCTTGACACAGTAAGGTCCACCAGAAGAGCCTTAAAAGCTACACATCATGCCGAGACCCAAAGAAATTCAGGAACAATTGGGAAAGAAAGTAATTGAGATCTATCAGTCTGGAAAGGGTTATAAAGCCATTTCCAAAGCTTTGGCAATCCAGCGAACCACAGTGAGAGCCATTATCCACAAATGGCGAAGACATGGAACAGTGGTGAACCTTCCCAGGAGTGGCCGGCCGCCCAAAATGACCCCAAGAGCGCAGCGACGACTCATCCAAGAGGTCACAAAAGACCCCACAACAACGTCCAAGGAACTGCAGGCCTCACTTGCCTCAGTTAAGGTCAGCGTTCATGCCTCCACCATCAGGAAAAGACTGGGCAAAAATGGCCTGCATGGCAGAGTTCCAAGGAGAAAACCACTGCTGAGCAAAAAGAACATCAAAGCTCGTCTCAATTTCTCCACAACACATCTTGATGATCCCCAAGACTTTTGGGACAACATTCTGTGGACCGATGAGACAAAAGTGGAACTCTTTGGAAGGTGTGTGTCCAAGTATATCTGGCGTAGAAGGAACACTGCATTTCATAAAAAGAACATTATACCAACAGTAAAATATGGTGGTGGTAGTGTGATGGTCTGGGGCTGTTTTGCTGCTTCAGGACCTGGAAGACTTGCCGTGATAAAAGGAACTATGATTTCTGCTGTCTACCAAGAGATCCTGAAGGAGAATGTCCGACCATCTGTTCGTGTACTCAAGCTGAAACCAACTTGGGTTCTGCAGCAGGACAATGATCCTAAACACACCAGCAAGTCCACCACCGAATGGCTGAAGAAAAACAAAATGAAGACTTTGAGTGGCCTAGCCAAAGTCCTGACCTGAATCCTATTGAGATGTTGTGGTATGACCTTAAAAAAGGCCGTTCATGCTCGAAAACCCTCTAATGTAACTGAATTAGGGACAATTCTGCAAAGATGAGTGGGCCAAAATTCCTCCAGGACGCTGTAAAAGCCTCATTGCACGTTATCGCAAACGCTTGGTTGCAGTTGTTGCTGCTAAGGGTGGCCCAACCAGTTATTAGGTTTAGGGGGCAATCACTTTTTCACACAGGGCCATGATGGTTTGGATTTTTTTTTCACCTTTAATAATAAACACCTTCATTTACAAATTGCATTTTGTGTTTACTTGTGTTGTCCTTGACTATTGTTTAAATTGGTTTGATGTTCCGAAACACTTAAGTGTGACAAACATGCAAAGGAACAGGAAATGAGGAAGGGGGCAAACACTTTTTCACACCACTGTATAATCCCTGGATCTTTCCATTTGTTTATTCTGCTGTTTACCTTACAGCAGGAAGGTAAGGGGCCACTCCACCTGATGTGCCCTGAAACACTGGAAATAAGGATTAGAGACGCGGTTTTTGGCACCTTATCTGGAGAAGCAATGAATAAGTCACTGGTCACTTTATTCACTTCAAGCCCACATAAAGACTCTGTTTATGAGCTGTTTTGTCCTTGTTTTTGTTTAGTCTGCACGGTGTGTGCCACGTTTGGAATTCCATATACCTTTCTTGAATATATTATTTTTGAGCTATTTTAAAGCACAAGACACCTTGTTATTTGTTTATTGCTGCTTCTATATTTAGGCACTGGACACTTTACTCACCTATTCGATTTATTCACGATTGTATTTGCTTGAGGCACTTTATACATTTTGAATTATTTTGTATACACTGTGCAATATATAATTGTTTAACTTATGGTAATTCTACTACACCTACTTAATAGGAGGAAACATTATCCCTTTTAGTTTATTATTTAGCACAACTGTTAATATACATTTATGCACAAAGCACTATAGTATCATTTCATTTCTTAAGGTAGCGCAACACCATTTATTTGATTTTCACATTACTGTTATTTGGGGGGGGGTAGGGTTTATACCCCTATCAGTGGTTTGCTGCAACCTATCCTTAGTGATAGCCTATGCCCTTGATGATAGCGCGGGGATACCTTAACTTTATTCTAAGATAGAGAAGGGGCCCTTAAAGTGTGCAGTTCATCAGTTTTGGGGGATCTCATTTCCCCTTCACCCCATCCAAGTTCATTGTTCCTGTAAAAACCCTAAAAAGAAGGGACCCTAGACTGTTCCTTCAAGCAGGTGGAAGAGGGAGGAAAATGCTGTGTGCCTGGCTGTGTGTGCACTAATGTGGGGGGGGATGATCAGTTTCACCGGCGGCTCCTTAGGGGGTGCTCTACATGTATGTAGAACGGTTTGATGAATGTGTTTGGTTATGATGAAGCAGTGACAGCTCTGTAGTAAATGGAGGCAAGGACGGCTGGGACGTGGGAACAAGACGTCAACCCAAAAACACCATTTCAGCTTTATGTAGATTTCAGCAATTTATAATTGTACTGTGGATGGCCCCCTATCCACATAGAATGTACGAGTCTTGCTTCAATGTCTCTTCATCTCATGGAAATATGAAGGGTGACTATGCCTGTGCTTCTTATTGATTGGAGGCACATTAAAGGAGGATGTCAATGTGATATCGATGTAACAATTCTTGATGATGGTCATTTTTGTCAGTTTTATGGTCTTATCATGACTTATAATAAACAATATGGATTTTACCAGTATATGTTTGTTTAGATAGCTTGAGTCCCATGAAACTTTACCAACCATATACAGTACAGTATATAGTATATGTTTCAGCAAGTGAAAACCCCCACCTTTTCCATTATCTCTCAAAGCCTTTAATGGTGAAATCTTTATACCAGGACCCCCAAGTCTATCCAGGTCTATCTCTACACTGGAGGTCTGAGATCCATCTCTACACTGAGGCCCAAGTCTATCCAGGTCTATCTCTACACTGGAGGTCTGAGATCCATCTCTACACTGAGGCCAAAGTCTATCTAGGTCTATCTCTACACTGGAAGCCCAAGTCTATCCAGGTCTATCTCTACACTGGAGGTCTGAGATCCATCTCTACACTGGAGGTCCAAGTCTATCCAGGTCTATCTCTGCACTGGAGGTCCGAGATCCATCTCTACACTGGATGCCCAAGTCTATCCAGGTCTATCTCTACACTGGAGGTCTGAGATCCATCTCTACACTGGAGGCCCAAGTCTATCCAGGTCTATCTCTACACTGGAGGTCTGAGATCCATCTCTACACTGGAGGTCCAAGTCTATCCAGGTCTATCTCTGCACTGGAGGTCCGAGATCCATCTCTACACTGGAGGCCCAAGTCTATCACTACACTGGAGGTCCAAGATCCATCTCTACACTTGAGGCCCAGGTCTATCTCTACACTGGAGGTCCAAGATCCATCTCTACACTTGAGGCCCAGGTCTATCCCTACACTGGAGGTCCAAGATCCATCTCTACACTGGAGGTCCAAGTCTATCCAGGTCTATCTCTACACTGGAGGTCCGGGATCCATCTCTACGCTGAGGCCCAAGTCTATCCAGGTCCATCTCTACACTGGAGGTCCAAGATCCATCTCTACACTGGAGGGCCAAGTCTATCCCTACACTGGAGGTCCAAGATCCATCTCTACACTGGAGGCCCAAGTCTATCCAGGTATATTTCTACAATGGAGGTCTGAGATCCATCTCTACACAGAAGCCCAAGTCTATCCAGGTCTATCTCTACACTGGAGGTGCAAGATCCATCTCTACACTGAAGGCTAGGGTTTTCCCGATACCACTTTTATAAGACCGAGTACAAGTACCGATACTTTTTTTCAAGTACTCGCCGATACCGTTTACTGATACTTTTTTTTACACGCACTGATAGGTGGAACACACTGGTGGCTGGCAGTGGCACTGGCTAGATGGACTGGATTTTTAAGCAAGCAACGGTGTAACGACATATTCGGCGACCCATCGCAGTTTGCTAGGGAAATGACGCTCCATCACCGCCATCTTGCTACACCCCACACTCGTCCACAGTAAGGATATACTAAGAAGGGGGAAAGCGGACATGTTGTTACACCCACCGGAATTTTGCATTTTACACGTATTTATAACAGTAAAGTGCGTTTAATATAGTGAAATACAGTACTTAGAACTCTGTGTGACGAGTTAGATGTTGAATTTTAAAAGCAGCGAACTTCTGTCAGATTAGTAAACCTGTGAGATGAGCAGGGATGCCGCTGCTTTTAAAATTAAACATCTAACTAGTCAGAGGGAGTTCTAAGTACTGTTTTTCACTATATAAACGCAGTTTACTGTTATAAATACGTGTAAAATGCGAAACTCCCATGGGTGTAACAACATGTCCGCTTTCCCCCTTCTTACTGTGGACGAGTGTGGGGTACAGCAAGATGGCGGCAAAAGAATGTCACTTCCATAGTAAACTGCAATGGGTCGCTGAATATGTCGTTACACCAGCAACAGGGAGCGTCACTTCCATTACTGAATGTGACGGCTCCGCCATGCACTCTGTTTGAGTACTCACGCTCCGCTCTGCTCTCCGCTCACCGCCCACTGACTCTGCCCTCTGACTTCCTGTGTCTCCCATCACAGGTATCGGCTAAGGCATCTGGAACATTTGTGCGAGTACAAGTACCCGCACAAATGCTCGGTAGCAGTATCGGTATTGGGACAAACCTACTGGAGGCCCAAGTCTATCCCTACACTGGAGGTCCAAGATCCATCTTTACACTGGAGGCCCAAGTCTATCCAGGTCTATTGCTACACTGGAGGTCCAAGATCCATCTCTACACTGGAGGTTCAAGATCCATCTCTACACTGGAAGCCCAAGTCTCTCCATGTCTCTCTCTACACTGGAGAACCGAGATCCATCTCTACACTGGAAGCCCAAGTCCATCCAGGTCTATCTCTACACTGGAGGTCCGAGATCCATCTCTACACTGGAGGCCCAAGTCTATCCAGGTCTATCGGTACACTGGAGGTCCAAGATCCATCTCTACACTGGAGGCCCAAGTCTATCTCTTCACTGGAGGTCCAAGATCCATCTCTACACTGGAGGTCCAAGTTCATCCAGGTCTAGCTCTACCCTGGAGGTCCAAGTCTACTCAGGTCTGTCTCTAGACTGGGGGTCCAGGTCTATCTGTACACTGGAGGTCCAAGTCTACCCAGATTTATCTGTACACTGGAGGTCTAAGTCTTCCCAGGTCTATCTTTACACTGGAGGTCCAAGTCTACACAGGTCTGTCTCTGCACTAGAGATCTAAGTTTATGCAAGTCTATCTCTTTACTGGAAGTCCAAGTCTATCCAGATCTATCTCTACATTGGAGGTCCAAGTCTATCCAGGACTATCTCTACACTGTAAGTCCAAGTTTACCCAGGTCTATCTCCACACTTGAAGTCCAAGTCTATTCAGGTCTATCCCTACACTGGAGCTCCAAGTCTATCCAGGTCAAATCCTACACTGAAGCTCCAAGTCAGCGTACCTGCAGATATCAAGAGGGATTCTCACTTTTATTTTGTATTTATTTATTAATACAAAGAGCTGAAGATGGAGATGGGTCACATTGGGTAATCCTATTGCCCCTTACTTTTTCTGTCTTTTTGGACCTTGATTTGATAGCTGTGAATGAATGAAAAGCTGACCTGAGAGAAATATAAAGCCTGCTGTTGTACTGCAAATGCTGGCTGTCTGGTGGAACTTCAATAGTTTGAATAACTTATCAAAGCATAAAGATAATGACTTTTCAATGACTTTCTTTATCTGCATCCTGCATCCTTGTTTCTGAACAATGCCTCATAGTATTGAGGTCAGGGATTTACACACCATCCAGGAAACTGGCATTTCCAGGACGAGGTGGTCGATGGTGTGGTTAGTGGTTGATGGTATGGTAGGTGGTTGATGGTATGGTAGGTGGTTGATGGTGTGGTTGGTGGTCGATGGTGTGGTTGGTGGTCGATAGTGTGGTAGATGGTTGATGGTGTGGTAGGTGGTTGATGGTGTAGGAAGGTGTATACAGATGGCATGGTTAGTGGTCGATGGTGTGGTAGGTGGTTGATGGTGTGGTAGGTGGACGATGGTGTGGTATGTGCAAGCAGATGGTGTGGTAGGTGGTTGATGGTGTGGTTGGTGGTCAATGGTGTGGTAGGTGGTCGATGGTGCGGTAGGTGATTGAGGGTGTGATTGGTGGTCAATGATGTGGTAGGTGGTCAATGGTGTGGTTGGTGGTCGATGGTGTGATTGGTGGTTGATGGTGTGATTGGTGGTTGATGGTGTGGTTGGTGGTCGATGGTGTGGTAGGTGGACGATGGTGTGGTATGTGCAAGCAGATGGTGTGGTAGGTGGTTGATGGTGTGGTTGGTGGTTGATGGTGTGGTAGGTGGTCGATGGTGCGGTAGGTGATTGAGGGTGTGATTGGTGGTCAATGATGTGGTAGGTGGTCATTGGTGTGGTTGGTGGTCGATGGTGTGATTGGTGGTTGATGGTGTGGTTGGTGGTCGATGGTGCGGTAGGTGGTCGATAGTGTGGTAGGTGGTCGATGGTGTGGTTGGTGGTCGATGGTGTGGTTGGTGGTCGATGGTGTGGTAGGTGGTCGATGGTGTGGTTGGTGGTCGATGGTGTGGTAGGTGGTCGATGGTGTGGTAGGTGGTCGATGGTGTGGTTGGTGGTCGATGGTGTGGTAGGTGGTCGATGGTGTGATAGATATATGCAGATGATGTGGCTGGTGATCGTTGGTGTAGGGAGGTGCATGCAGATGGTGTGGTTGGTAGTCGAAGGTATGGTTGGTGGTCGATGGTGTGGTAGGTGGTCAATGGTGCGGTAGGTGGTCGATAGTGTGGTTGGTGGTCGATGGTGTGGTTGGTGGTCGATGGTGTGGTTGGTGGTCGTGGTTTGGTAGGTGGTCAATGGTGCGGTAGGTGATCGATAGTGTGGTAGGTGATCGATAGTGTGGTAGGTGATTGATGGTGTGGTAGGTGGTCGATGGTGTGGTAGGGGGTCGATGGTGTGATAGATATATGCAGATGATGTGGTAGGGGATCGTTGGTGTAGGGAGGTGCATGCAGTTGGTGTGGTTGGTGATCGATGGTGTGGTTGGTGGTTGATGGTGTGGTTGGTGGTCGATGGTGTGGTAGGTGGTCGATGATGCGATAGGTGGTCGATAGTGTGGTAGGTGATTGAT
This sequence comes from Lithobates pipiens, assembly GCF_037356315.1. NCBI lineage: Eukaryota > Metazoa > Chordata > Amphibia > Anura > Ranidae > Lithobates > Lithobates pipiens. Next base: position 1,300,757 of record NW_027507750.1, on the reverse strand, counting down.
GGTGTGGTTGGTGGTCAATGGTGTGGTAGGTGGTCGATGGTGTGGTAGGTGATTGATGGTGTGGTTGGTGGTCGATGGTGTGGTAGGTGGTCGATGGTGTGATAGATATATGCAGATGATGTGGTAGGGGATCGTTGGTGTAGGGAGGTGCATGCAGATGGTATTGTTGGTGGTCGATGGTGTGGTAGGTGGTTGATGGTGTGATAGATATATGCAGATGATGTGGTAGGGGATCGTTGGTGTAGGGAGGTGCATGCAGATGGTATGGTTGGTGGTAAATGGTGCGGTAGGTGGTCGATAGTGTGGTAGGTGGTCAATGGTGCGGTAGGTGGTCGATAGTGTGGTTGGTGGTCGATGATGTGGTAGGTGGTCAATGGTGTGGTTGATGGTGCGGTAGGTGGTCGATAGTGTGGTAGGTGGTCAATGGTGCGGTAGGTGGTCGATAGTGTGGTTGGTGGTCGATGATGTGGTAGGTGGTCAATGGTGTGGTTGATGGTGCGGTAGGTGGTCGATAGTGTGGTTGGTGGTCGATGGTGTGGTAGGTGGTCAATGGTGCGGTAGGTGGTCGATAGTGTGGTTGGTGGTCGATGGTGTGGTAGGTGGTCCATGGTATGGTTGATGGTGTGGTTGGTGGTCGATGGTGTGGTTGGTGATCGATGGTGTGGTAGGTGGTCGATGGTGTGGTAGGTGGTTGATGGTGTGGTAGGTGGTTGATGGTGTGGTAGGTGGTCGATGGGGTGGTTGATGGTGCGGTAGGTGGTCGATAGTGTGGTTGGTGGTCGATGGTGTGGTAGGTGGTCGATGGTGTGGTAGGTGGTTGATGGTGCGGTAGGTGGTCAATGGTGTGGTTGATGGTGCGGTAGGTGGTTGATAGTGTGGTTGGTGGTCGATGGTGTGGTAGGTGGTTCGATGGTTTGGTAGGTGGTTGATGGTGTGGTAGGTGGTTGATGGTGTGGTAGGTGGTCGATGGGGTGGTAGGTGGTCGATAGTGTGGTTGGTGGTCGATAGTGTGGTAGGTGGTCGATGGTGTGGTAAGTGGTCGATGGGGTGGTCGATGGTGTGGTAGGTGGTCAATGGGGTGGTTGATGGTGCGGTAGGTGGTCGATAGTGTGGTTGGTGGTTGATGGTGTGGTAGGTGGTCGATGGTGTGGTAGGTGGTCGATGGTGTGGTAGGTGGTCGATGGTGTGGTAGGTGGTCGATAGTGTGGTTGGTGGTCGATAGTGTGGTAGGTGGTCGATGGTGTGGTAAGCGGTCGATGGGGTGGTCGATGGTGTGGTAGGTGGTCAATGGGGTGGTAGATGGTGTGGTAGGTGGTCAGTGGTGTGGTAGGTGGTCGATGGTGTGGTAGGTGGTCAATGGTGTGATAGATACATGTAGATGATGTGGTTGTTGTTGTGATTGTTGGTGTAGGGAGGTGCATGGGTGATGCAGATATCTGGCCCTCTGGACAACCTATTTCTAGACATGAAGTTCCTGAACACCCGGCTGTGATATGGTATTAAGAGGAAATCGGTGTCACGGCGTCTCCAGTCCGGTTAATTTATGATCATTGAAGGGCACACAACACACAGCCAGGCGAAAGGTCAAGTAAAAAATACCCACAAGAAACGATTCTGATAATTGGCAGACGATGGGTAATTATGAGAGGGACGAGCGAGGAGAGGAAGGTTAGAGAAGAGATTTGATCTGAAAGATTCGATTGGTTATGGTGAAGATGAATTCCACGAGAATTATTATTTCAGAATTACTAAACGGCTCCGACACACAAAGAGAAAATGAGAAGAAAGAGGAATGGATGATATTCTCCGGCTGCTATGGAGGAGTCCGGATGCCATTATTTCCGTGATTTAATACACTCTCCACTTGATGGAAATGCTCCATGCATGGAGCCGCTGTCATTAATGACTCCATTCCGCCATTAATCAGGAGCTTTGGCCGCGTGGACTGTCAGTGGTCTGGTAATAAAGAGAACATCTTTCAGACTGCTGGGATAACTCACCATCTGTACAATCTTCAGAAATCCCAGACGGCTTAAGGTTTAGCAACTGTGTAATGAGCAGCGGCGGCCATTATTAAACACCCCGACCAATGAAAGTGAAGCTCTTTGTCATTACAACCCGTCAGGACGAATCTCATCTGGAGCGCAGTGAAGACATCCAATGCCAGGTCACGTGTCATGTGATGTCTGTCATGTTGGATGTTGCTGATTGGAGAAATGAAGCGCATATTCCTGGTGGGGTCAGGTAGGTCAAGGTCACGGAGGTGCAGTAGTAGCCTATATGACACACTTGTGAAAAAGTGAGGCCAAAAAGGGCACCGGGTGTGAAAAGCATGAGCACTCCCGCTCCATGGCGGGGACCCTTCATTTCAAGGACTGGAGCGCCAGCATCACGGGACCATGAGGGACTCAAGGCCTAACTCAAGGCCGCAAATGTCTTCATCAATAGGGTGAGGATGTCAGGGACATGCCACATCCTGACTTTGCCCTCCATGATGATCACACCCCCAAAGGGGCTACAGGAAAAGAGGTTCCACCTCTTATGGAACGTGGCCCTGGACCTAAACAGCACCCTGCTGCTAACTAAAATTGAGGGCCCATGTAGGACGCAGTGCCTGAATCAATGTCATAAACCTCCTTCACATTGGGGTCCTGATATGGTTCCCCAAGGCTCTGGTGTCAGCCACCCCAGAAAGCTGCAGGTTTAAAGAGGTAAGCTTCTCTCAGTTCAGAGAAGACATCCGTTACCTAAGAACACCACAAAAAAAAAAAGTTTGCTTGGGATGGGGGGGGGGGGGGGAGGGGAGGGGTTGACCCTACAGAATTTTGGCAAATGTCCAATCACCTGAAGGATAACCCATACTTAGGACTACGATCCTGTGTCTTGCCCAATCAGGATAAAGGTATCCCCTTGTCGGTGGGGTCCAGAGCGATGGGGCAGCAATAACACAATGTAACACAACATAATGTAAAGAACTTGTATTGAAGTACAGCGAGACAATTCACAACTAACTAGGTGGGAAGACAACCCAAGTGGGAACTCTCATGAATTCCAACAGCGTGTCGAGAGCAGGTCCCAGCCGAACCGACAGCGCCTGTTAGGAGGTCACAACGTGGCCTGGCCATCTTGCTGACACAAGCAGGCAGATGTCCAGAGAAGTAGCGATCCCTACACTTTCCCTCCTCATCTGGAATCTTTCCCTGCCGCTAGTACTGTCCCTGACAGATGTCCCTTAGGGTAAGGTGGGGTGCCCTATGCTACCAAAGTCTGAGGAGCAGGGGCTTAAAAAGAATCTGGTGACCCAAGATGGCCATCAAGGGTCACCTGGATCCAGTGCAGCCAACTGGAACGTTGTCTCCAAGAAACCTCCGAGAAACCGAGTTTCCCCCGACCTCCTCTTCAGGTTGTGATGCCTCTCTGGTTGGGCGCCACCTACAGTGGAGAAAGTGGACTGCACCTACCTAAAACCAAATGCAACTACACAACGGCACTCCTTTCTTTTTTTTGTTTTCTGTCAATTATCTTCATAAATATTGGTGGCGGCTTCACAGCGGTATCACTGGACTTCCAGTAGGGCAAACATCTGCCATTTTTTTTTTTTTCTGAAGGCTTTCTTTTTTGCTCGTATGCAAAGCCTTTGCCATTGCCCAGATGAGATGTTCACTTCATCAGAACTGCATATTGCTTTCATGGAAAAGCGAAGTCCTCCCGGTCCGTCACAACGAGGCCATGAATACATAACGACCCCGATCTGCTATTCTCCTTACTAACCTTTTGTCCCTCACATTATAACCCATTAGCAGACATTGACAGAAAATGGTACATGGCGGCTTTCTATGTTAATTTCAGACTCGCTCTGGTCCTCAACACATTTGGTTTTCAAAGCACTCATCACGCCACATCTGCCCGTCGGTAATATAATTAGTGGCATGCGCTTGGACAAAGTAGCCGAGGTGCTGGCGGATGCATTAGCCAATCTGAAATCATGTAGAAAATGCGCTTTGCTTTTTGTTGTTAGAAGAAAAGCAGTTCCATTTAGGGCTGTTTATCTAATAATGCATTTCCCGCGGGAGTGGGGATCACATACAATTTGAGGAATGATAAAAGTCATATTGTCTAGTGTGCAGACCCAATTTTAGAAACACGCACCGCACATTTCAAGCACTTTCAAATATCAATGTTTTTGCAAATTTAAAAAAATGAGCAGATTCCCCCAGGTGTGAGAAACAATTACCGCAGAGAAAGAGTTCTCAGGTTGGCGGGAGGGGGAGGGGCGGCGTTTGCTGCGTTGCAGGTTTCAGTAAGTTATCTCCCAATATGGCTCTATGCTCTAAGTGGGTCATCGTCGTAATTGATTGCTCCCATTAAGGAGAAGAGTCATTAGCGACCCCTTCATTTTTCCTGCTCGCTTCCTATGTATTGTTACTGAAGGTGCGACTGGAGATTGCGATATCACTTATTTACTTTCTGGAAAGAAGACTCGGCTCAGCCAATCCAATTAAACAGAAGAAAGTTGGAGAATGCTATTCATCTTTTAACGTTGATCTCCGGGCTCCCCTCCCAAGCACCCCCTCCCCCTCTAATTAATTGTAGACATATATATAAAAAAACTTTAGATAAATGTGCCCTTCTACTAACCTAATACCACAGTCATGTGACATTCAGGTCCCAAATCATTTCTCTTCTTCTGTACAGAGACGAGGTGGGTCCTTCTCCAGGTGTCTACCACCTACATGATGTGGTCACTTCCTATTGGTTGTCCAGTGCTGGAGCTGTCTTAAGATGGTTGTCCAGTGTTGGGGTCATCTTAGGATGGTTGTCCAGTGCCAAGATGTTTTTAGGGTGGTTGTCGTGCTGGGGTTGTCATAAGATGGTTGTACAGTGCTGGGGTCATCTTAGAATGTTGTACAGTGCCGGGGTCATCTTAGGATGTTGTACAGTGTCAGGGTCATCTTAGGATAGTTGTACAGTGCTGGGGTCATCTTAGAATGTTGTACAGTGCCGGGGTCATCTTAGGATGTTGTACAGTGCAGGGGTCATCTTAGGATGTTGTACAGTGCCGGGGTCATCTTAGGATGTTGTACAGTTTCGGGGTCATCTTAGGATGTTGTACAGTTTCGGGGTCATCTTAGGATAGTTGTACAGTGCCGGGGTCATCTTAGGATGTTGTACAGTGCTGGGGTCATCTTAGAATGTTGTACAGTGCCGGGGTCATCTTAGGATAGTTGTACAGTGCCGGGGTCATCTTAGGATGTTGTACAGTGCAGGGGTCATCTTAGGATGTTGTACAGTGCAGGGGTCATCTTAGGATGTTGTACAGTGCAGGGGTCATCTTAGGATGTTGTACAGTGTCAGGGTCATCTTAGGATGTTGTACAGTGCCAGGGTCATCTTAGGATGTTGTACAGTGCCGGGGTCATCTTAGGATGTTGTACAGTGTTGGGGTCATCTTAGGATGTTGTACAGTGCTGGGGTCATCTTAGGATGTTGTACAGTGTCGGGGTCATCTTAGGATGTTGTACAGTGTCAGGGTCATCTTAGGATGTTGTACAGTGCCAGGGTCATCTTAGGATGTTGTACAGTGCCGGGGTCATCTTAGGATGTTGTACAGTGTCAGGGTCATCTTAGGATGTTGTACAGTGCCAGGGTCATCTTAGGATAGTTGTACAGTGCCGGGGTCATCTTAGGATGTTGTACAGTGCCGGGTCATCTTAGGTTGGATGTTGAGTGCTGGGGTCATCTTAGGATGTTGTACAGTGCCGGGGTCATCTTAGGATGTTGAGTGCTGGGGTCATCTTAGGATGTTGTACAGTGCTGGGGTCATCTTAGGATGTTGTACAGTGTCAGGGTCATCTTAGGATGTTGTACAGTGCCGGGGTCATCTTAGGATGTTGTACAGTGCCGGGGTCATCTTAGGATGTTGTACAGTGCCGGGTCATCTTAGGATGGATGTTGAGTGCTGGGGTCATCTTAGGATGTTGTACAGTGCTGGGGTCATCTTAGGATGTTGTACAGTGTCAGGGTCATCTTAGGATGTTGTACAGTGCCGGGGTCATCTTAGGATAGTTGTACAGTGCCGGGGTCATCTTAGGATGTTGTACAGTGCCGGGGTCATCTTAGGATGTTGTACAGTGCCGGGGTCATCTTAGGATGTTGTACAGTGCAGGGGTCATCTTAGGATGTTGTACAGTGCCGGGGTCATCTTAGGATGTTGTACAGTGCAGGGGTCATCTTAGGATGTTGTACAGTGCCGGGGTCATCTTAGGATAGTTGTACAGTGCTGGGGTCATCTTAGAATGTTGTACAGTGCCGGGGTCATCTTAGGATAGTTGTACAGTGCCGGGGTCATCTTAGGATGTTGTACAGTGCTGGGGTCATCTTAGGATGTTGTACAGTGCCGGGGTCATCTTAGGATGTTGTACAGTGCCGGGTCATCTTAGGATGTTGTACAGTGCCGGGGTCATCTTAGGATGTTGTACAGTGCAGGGGTCATCTTAGGATGTTGTACAGTGCAGGGGTCATCTTAGGATGTTGTACAGTGCCAGGGTCATCTTAGGATGTTGTACAGTGCCGGGGTCATCTTAGGATAGTTGTACAGTGCCGGGGTCATCTTAGGATGTTGTACAGTGTTGGGGTCATCTTAGGATGTTGTACAGTGCTGGGGTCATCTTAGGATGTTGTACAGTGTCGGGGTCATCTTAGGATGTTGTACAGTGCCGGGGTCATCTTAGGATGTTGTACAGTGTCAGGGTCATCTTAGGATGTTGTACAGTGCAGGGGTCATCTTAGGATGTTGTACAGTGCCGGGGTCATCTTAGGATAGTTGTACAGTGTCAGGGTCATCTTAGGATGTTGTACAGTGTCAGGGTCATCTTAGGATGTTGTACAGTGCCAGGGTCATCTTAGGATGTTGTACAGTGCCGGGGTCATCTTAGGATAGTTGTACAGTGTCAGGGTCATCTTAGGATGTTGTACAGTGTCAGGGTCATCTTAGGATGTTGTACAGTGCCGGGGTCATCTTAGGATAGTTGTACAGTGTCAAGGTCATCTTAGGATGTTGTACAGTGCCAGGGTCATCTTAGGATGTTGTACAGTGCCGGGGTCATCTTAGGATGTTGTACAGTGCCAGGGTCATCTTAGGATAGTTGTACAGTGCCGGGGTCATCTTAGGATGTTGTACAGTGCCGGGTCATCTTAGGATGGATGTTGAGTGCTGGGGTCATCTTAGGATGTTGTACAGTGCCGGGGTCATCTTAGGATGTTGAGTGCTGGGGTCATCTTAGGATGTTGTACAGTGCCGGGTCATCTTAGGATGTTGTACAGTGCTGGGGTCATCTTAGGATGTTGTACAGTGCCGGGGTCATCTTAGGATAGTTGTACAGTGCCGGGGTCATCTTAGGATGTTGTACAGTGCTGGGGTCATCTTAGGATGTTGTACAGTGCCAGGGTCATCTTAGGATGGATGTTGAGTGCTGGGGTCATCTTAGGATGTTGTACAGTGCTGGGGTCATCTTAGGATGTTGTACAGTGCCGGGGTCATCTTAGGATAGTTGTACAGTGCTGGGGTCATCTTAGAATGTTGTACAGTGCCGGGGTCATCTTAGGATAGTTGTACAGTGCCGGGGTCATCTTAGGATGTTGTACAGTGCAGGGGTCATCTTAGGATGTTGTACAGTGCCGGGTCATCTTAGGATGTTGTACAGTGCCGGGGTCATCTTAGGATGTTGTACAGTGCAGGGGTCATCTTAGGATGTTGTACAGTGCAGGGGTCATCTTAGGATGTTGTACAGTGCCAGGGTCATCTTAGGATGTTGTACAGTGCCGGGGTCATCTTAGGATGTTGTACAGTGCCGGGGTCATCTTAGGATGTTGTACAGTGTTGGGGTCATCTTAGGATGTTGTACAGTGCCGGGGTCATCTTAGGATGTTGTACAGTGTCAGGGTCATCTTAGGATGTTGTACAGTGCCAGGGTCATCTTAGGATGTTGTACAGTGCCGGGGTCATCTTAGGATGTTGTACAGTGCCGGGGTCATCTTAGGATAGTTGTACAGTGTCAGGGTCATCTTAGGATGTTGTACAGTGTCAGGGTCATCTTAGGATGTTGTACAGTGCCAGGGTCATCTTAGGATGTTGTACAGTGCCGGGGTCATCTTAGGATAGTTGTACAGTGTCAGGGTCATCTTAGGATGTTGTACAGTGTCAGGGTCATCTTAGAATGTTGTACAGTGCCGGGGTCATCTTAGGATAGTTGTACAGTGTCAAGGTCATCTTAGGATGTTGTACAGTGTCAGGGTCATCTTAGGATGTTGTACAGTGCCGGGGTCATCTTAGGATGTTGTACAGTGTCAGGGTCATCTTAGGATGTTGTACAGTGCCGGGTCATCTTAGGATGGATGTTGAGTGCTGGGGTCATCTTAGGATGTTGTACAGTGCCGGGTCATCTTAGGATGGATGTTGAGTGCTGGGGTCATCTTAGGATGTTGTACAGTGCCGGGGTCATCTTAGCATGGATGTTGAGTGCTGGGGTCATCTTAGGATGTTGTACAGTGCCGGGTCATCTTAGGATGGATATTGAGTGCTGGGGTCATCTTAGGATGTTGTACAGTGCCGGGTCATCTTAGCATGGATGTTGAGTGCTGGGGTCATCTTAGGATGTTGTACAGTGCCGGGTCATCTTAGGATGGATATTGAGTGCTGGGGTCATCTTAGGATGTTGTACAGTGTCAGGGTCATCTTAGGATGTTGTACAGTGCCGGGGTCATCTTAGGATGTTGTACAGTGCAGGGGTCATCTTAGGATGTTGTACAGTGCCGGGGTCATCTTAGGATGTTGTACAGTGCAGGGGTCATCTTAGGATGTTGTACAGTGCCGGGGTCATCTTAGGATAGTTGTACAGTGCTGGGGTCATCTTAGAATGTTGTACAGTGCCGGGGTCATCTTAGGATGTTGTACAGTGCCGGGTCATCTTAGGATGTTGTACAGTGCCGGGGTCATCTTAGGATAGTTGTACAGTGCCGGGGTCATCTTAGGATGTTGTACAGTGCAGGGGTCATCTTAGGATGTTGTACAGTGCAGGGGTCATCTTAGGATGTTGTACAGTGCAGGGGTCATCTTAGGATGTTGTACAGTGTCAGGGTCATCTTAGGATAGTTGTACAGTGTCAGGGTCATCTTAGGATAGTTGTACAGTGTCAGGGTCATCTTAGGATGTTGTACAGTGCCGGGGTCATCTTAGGATAGTTGTACAGTGTCAGGGTCATCTTAGGATGTTGTACAGTGTCAGGGTCATCTTAGGATGTTGTACAGTGCCGGGGTCATCTTAGGATGTTGTACAGTGTCAGGGTCATCTTAGGATGTTGTACAGTGCCGGGGTCATCTTAGGATAGTTGTACAGTGTCAGGGTCATCTTAGGATGTTGTACAGTGTCAGGGTCATCTTAGGATGTTGTACAGTGCCAGGGTCATCTTAGGATGTTGTACAGTGCCGGGGTCATCTTAGGATAGTTGTACAGTGTCAGGGTCATCTTAGGATGTTGTACAGTGTCAGGGTCATCTTAGGATGTTGTACAGTGCCAGGGTCATCTTAGGATGTTGTACAGTGCCGGGGTCATCTTAGGATGTTGTACAGTGCCGGGGTCATCTTAGGATAGTTGTACAGTGTCAGGGTCATCTTAGGATGTTGTACAGTGTCAGGGTCATCTTAGGATGTTGTACAGTGCCGTGGTCATCTTAGGATGTTGTACAGTGCCGGGGTCATCTTAGGATGTTGTACAGTGCCGGGGTCATCTTAGGATGTTGTACAGTGCAGGGGTCATCTTAGGATGTTGTACAGTGCCGGGGTCATCTTAGGATGTTGTACAGTGCAGGGGTCATCTTAGGATGTTGTACAGTGCCAGGGTCATCTTAGGATAGTTGTACAGTGCTGGGGTCATCTTAGAATGTTGTACAGTGCCGGGGTCATCTTAGGATGTTGTACAGTGCCGGGGTCATCTTAGGATGTTGTACAGTGCAGGGGTCATCTTAGGATGTTGTACAGTGCAGGGGTCATCTTAGGATGTTGTACAGTGCAGGGGTCATCTTAGGATGTTGTACAGTGTCAGGGTCATCTTAGGATGTTGTACAGTGCCAGGGTCATCTTAGGATGTTGTACAGTGCCGGGGTCATCTTAGGATAGTTGTACAGTGCCGGGGTCATCTTAGGATGTTGTACAGTGTTGGGGTCATCTTAGGATGTTGTACAGTGCTGGGGTCATCTTAGGATGTTGTACAGTGTCGGGGTCATCTTAGGATGTTGTACAGTGTCAGGGTCATCTTAGGATGTTGTACAGTGCCAGGGTCATCTTAGGATGTTGTACAGTGCTGGGGTCATCTTAGGATGTTGTACAGTGTCAGGGTCATCTTAGGATGTTGTACAGTGCCGGGGTCATCTTAGGATGTTGTACAGTGTCAGGGTCATCTTAGGATGTTGTACAGTGCCAGGGTCATCTTAGGATGTTGTACAGTGCCGGGGTCATCTTAGGATAGTTGTACAGTGTCAGGGTCATCTTAGGATGTTGTACAGTGCCGGGTCATCTTAGGATGGATGTTGAGTGCTGGGGTCATCTTAGGATGTTGTACAGTGCCGGGGTCATCTTAGGATGTTGTACAGTGCCGGGTCATCTTAGGATGTTGTACAGTGCCGGGTCATCTTAGGATGGATGTTGAGTGCTGGGGTCATCTTAGGATGTTGTACAGTGCCGGGGTCATCTTAGGATGTTGTACAGTGCTGGGGTCATCTTAGGATGTTGTACAGTGCTGGGGTCATCTTAGGATGTTGTACAGTGCCGGGGTCATCTTAGGATAGTTGTACAGTGCCGGGGTCATCTTAGGATGTTGTACAGTGCTGGGGTCATCTTAGGATGTTGTACAGTGCTGGGGTCATCTTAGGATGTTGTACAGTGCCGGGGTCATCTTAGGATAGTTGTACAGTGCCGGGGTCATCTTAGGATGTTGTACAGTGCTGGGGTCATCTTAGGATGTTGTACAGTGCCGGGTCATCTTAGGATGTTGTACAGTGTCAGGGTCATCTTAGGATGTTGTACAGTGTCAGGGTCATCTTAGGATAGTTGTACAGTGCCAGGGTCATCTTAGGATGTTGTACAGTGCCGGGGTCATCTTAGGATGTTGTACAGTGCCGGGGTCATCTTAGGATGTTGTACAGTGCCGGGGTCATCTTAGGATGTTGTACAGTGTCAGGGTCATCTTAGGATGTTGTACAGTGCCGGGGTCATCTTAGGATGTTGTACAGTGCCGGGGTCATCTTAGGATGTTGTACAGTGCCGGGTCATCTTAGGATGGATGTTGAGTGCTGGGGTCATCTTAGGATGTTGTACAGTGCCGGGGTCATCTTAGCATGGATGTTGAGTGCTGGGGTCATCTTAGGATGTTGTACAGTGCCGGGGTCATCTTAGGATGTTGTACAGTGCCGGGTCATCTTAGGATGTTGTACAGTGCTGGGGTCATCTTAGGATGTTGTACAGTGCCAGGGTCATCTTAGGATGTTGTACAGTGCCGGGTCATCTTAGGATGTTGTACAGTGCTGGGGTCATCTTAGGATGTTGTACAGTGCCGGGGTCATCTTAGGATAGTTGTACAGTGCCGGGGTCATCTTAGGATGTTGTACAGTGCTGGGGTCATCTTAGGATGTTGTACAGTGCCGGGTCATCTTAGGATGTTGTACAGTGTCAGGGTCATCTTAGGATGTTGTACAGTGTCAGGGTCATCTTAGGATAGTTGTACAGTGCCGGGGTCATCTTAGGATGTTGTACAGTGCCGGGGTCATCTTAGGATGTTGTACAGTGCCGGGGTCATCTTAGGATGTTGTACAGTGCCGGGGTCATCTTAGGATGTTGTACAGTGCTGGGGTCATCTTAGGATGTTGTACAGTGCCGGGGTCATCTTAGGATGTTGTACAGTGTCAGGGTCATCTTAGGATGTTGTACAGTGCCGGGGTCATCTTAGGATAGTTGTACAGTGCCAGGGTCATCTTAGGATGTTGTACAGTGTCAGGGTCATCTTAGGATGTTGTACAGTGCCAGGGTCATCTTAGGATGTTGTACAGTGCCGGGGTCATCTTAGGATGTTGTACAGTGCCGGGGTCATCTTAGGATGTTGTACAGTGCCGGGGTCATCTTAGGATAGTTGTACAGTGCCGGGGTCATCTTAGGATGTTGTACAGTGCTGGGGTCATCTTAGGATGTTGTACAGTGCCGGGTCATCTTAGGATGTTGTACAGTGTCAGGGTCATCTTAGGATGTTGTACAGTGTCAGGGTCATCTTAGGATAGTTGTACAGTGCCAGGGTCATCTTAGGATGTTGTACAGTGCCGGGGTCATCTTAGGATGTTGTACAGTGCCGGGGTCATCTTAGGATGTTGTACAGTGCCGGGGTCATCTTAGGATGTTGTACAGTGCCGGGGTCATCTTAGGATGTTGTACAGTGCTGGGGTCATCTTAGGATGTTGTACAGTGCCGGGGTCATCTTAGGATGTTGTACAGTGCCGGGGTCATCTTAGGATGTTGTACAGTGCTGGGGTCATCTTAGGATGTTGTACAGTGCTGGGGTCATCTTAGGATGTTGTACAGTGCCGGGGTCATCTTAGGATAGTTGTACAGTGCCAGGGTCATCTTAGGATGTTGTACAGTGTCAGGGTCATCTTAGGATGTTGTACAGTGCCAGGGTCATCTTAGGATGTTGTACAGTGCCGGGGTCATCTTAGGATGTTGTACAGTGCCGGGGTCATCTTAGGATGTTGTACAGTGCTGGGGTCATCTTAGGATGTTGTACAGTGCCGGGGTCATCTTAGGATGTTGTACAGTACCGGGGTCATCTTAGGATGTTGTACAGTGTCAGGGTCATCTTAGGATGTTGTACAGTGCCGGGGTCATCTTAGGATGTTGTACAGTGTCAGGGTCATCTTAGGATGTTGTACAGTGCCAGGGTCATCTTAGGATGTTGTACAGTGCCGGGGTCATCTTAGGATGTTGTACAGTGCCGGGGTCATCTTAGGATGTTGTACAGTGCCGGGGTCATCTTAGGATGTTGTACAGTGCCAGGGTCATCTTAGGATGTTGTACAGTGCCGGGGTCATCTTAGGATGTTGTACAGTGCTGGGGTCATCTTAGGATGTTGTACAGTGCCGGGGTCATCTTAGGATGTTGTACAGTACCGGGGTCATCTTAGGATGTTGTACAGTACCGGGTCATCTTAGGATGTTGTACAGTGCCGGGGTCATCTTAGGATGTTGTACAGTACCGGGGTCATCTTAGGATGTTGTACAGTGCCGGGTCATCTTAGGATGGATGTTGAGTGCTGGGGTCATCTTAGGATGTTGTACAGTGCTGGGGTCATCTTAGGATGTTGTACAGTGCCGGGGTCATCTTAGGATAGTTGTACAGTGCCGGGGTCATCTTAGGATGTTGTACAGTGTCGGGGTCATCTTAGGATGTTGTACAGTGTCAGGGTCATCTTAGGATGTTGTACAGTGCCAGGGTCATCTTAGGATGTTGTACAGTGCCGGGGTCATCTTAGGATGTTGTACAGTGTCAGGGTCATCTTAGGATGTTGTACAGTGCCAGGGTCATCTTAGGATAGTTGTACAGTGCCGGGGTCATCTTAGGATGTTGTACAGTGCCGGGTCATCTTAGGATGGATGTTGAGTGCTGGGGTCATCTTAGGATGTTGTACAGTGCCGGGTCATCTTAGGATGGATGTTGAGTGCTGGGGTCATCTTAGGATGTTGTACAGTGCCGGGGTCATCTTAGGATGTTGAGTGCTGGGGTCATCTTAGGATGTTGTACAGTGCTGGGGTCATCTTAGGATGTTGTACAGTGTCAGGGTCATCTTAGGATGTTGTACAGTGCCGGGGTCATCTTAGGATGTTGTACAGTGCTGGGGTCATCTTAGGATGTTGTACAGTGCCGGGTCATCTTAGGATGGATGTTGAGTGCTGGGGTCATCTTAGGATGTTGTACAGTGCTGGGGTCATCTTAGGATGTTGTACAGTGTCAGGGTCATCTTAGGATGTTGTACAGTGCCGGGGTCATCTTAGGATAGTTGTACAGTGCCGGGGTCATCTTAGGATGTTGTACAGTGCCGGGGTCATCTTAGGATGTTGTACAGTGCCGGGGTCATCTTAGGATGTTGTACAGTGCAGGGGTCATCTTAGGATGTTGTACAGTGCCGGGGTCATCTTAGGATGTTGTACAGTGCAGGGGTCATCTTAGGATGTTGTACAGTGCCGGGGTCATCTTAGGATAGTTGTACAGTGCTGGGGTCATCTTAGAATGTTGTACAGTGCCGGGGTCATCTTAGGATAGTTGTACAGTGCCGGGGTCATCTTAGGATGTTGTACAGTGCTGGGGTCATCTTAGGATGTTGTACAGTGCCGGGGTCATCTTAGGATGTTGTACAGTGCCGGGTCATCTTAGGATGTTGTACAGTGCCGGGGTCATCTTAGGATGTTGTACAGTGCAGGGGTCATCTTAGGATGTTGTACAGTGCAGGGGTCATCTTAGGATGTTGTACAGTGCCAGGGTCATCTTAGGATGTTGTACAGTGCCGGGGTCATCTTAGGATGTTGTACAGTGCCGGGGTCATCTTAGGATAGTTGTACAGTGCCGGGGTCATCTTAGGATGTTGTACAGTGCTGGGGTCATCTTAGGATGTTGTACAGTGCTGGGGTCATCTTAGGATGTTGTACAGTGTCGGGGTCATCTTAGGATGTTGTACAGTGTCAGGGTCATCTTAGGATGTTGTACAGTGCAGGGGTCATCTTAGGATGTTGTACAGTGCCGGGGTCATCTTAGGATAGTTGTACAGTGTCAGGGTCATCTTAGGATGTTGTACAGTGTCAGGGTCATCTTAGGATGTTGTACAGTGCCAGGGTCATCTTAGGATGTTGTACAGTGCCGGGGTCATCTTAGGATAGTTGTACAGTGTCAGGGTCATCTTAGGATGTTGTACAGTGTCAGGGTCATCTTAGGATGTTGTACAGTGCCGGGGTCATCTTAGGATAGTTGTACAGTGTCAAGGTCATCTTAGGATGTTGTACAGTGCCAGGGTCATCTTAGGATGTTGTACAGTGCCGGGGTCATCTTAGGATGTTGTACAGTGCCAGGGTCATCTTAGGATAGTTGTACAGTGCCGGGGTCATCTTAGGATGTTGTACAGTGCCGGGTCATCTTAGGATGGATGTTGAGTGCTGGGGTCATCTTAGGATGTTGTACAGTGCCGGGGTCATCTTAGGATGTTGAGTGCTGGGGTCATCTTAGGATGTTGTACAGTGCCGGGTCATCTTAGGATGTTGTACAGTGCTGGGGTCATCTTAGGATGTTGTACAGTGCCGGGGTCATCTTAGGATAGTTGTACAGTGCCGGGGTCATCTTAGGATGTTGTACAGTGCTGGGGTCATCTTAGGATGTTGTACAGTGCCAGGGTCATCTTAGGATGGATGTTGAGTGCTGGGGTCATCTTAGGATGTTGTACAGTGCTGGGGTCATCTTAGGATGTTGTACAGTGCCGGGGTCATCTTAGGATAGTTGTACAGTGCTGGGGTCATCTTAGAATGTTGTACAGTGCCGGGGTCATCTTAGGATAGTTGTACAGTGCCGGGGTCATCTTAGGATGTTGTACAGTGCAGGGGTCATCTTAGGATGTTGTACAGTGCCGGGTCATCTTAGGATGTTGTACAGTGCCGGGGTCATCTTAGGATGTTGTACAGTGCAGGGGTCATCTTAGGATGTTGTACAGTGCAGGGGTCATCTTAGGATGTTGTACAGTGCCAGGGTCATCTTAGGATGTTGTACAGTGCCGGGGTCATCTTAGGATGTTGTACAGTGCCGGGGTCATCTTAGGATGTTGTACAGTGCCGGGGTCATCTTAGGATGTTGTACAGTGTTGGGGTCATCTTAGGATGTTGTACAGTGCTGGGGTCATCTTAGGATGTTGTACAGTGTCGGGGTCATCTTAGGATGTTGTACAGTGCCGGGGTCATCTTAGGATGTTGTACAGTGTCAGGGTCATCTTAGGATGTTGTACAGTGCCAGGGTCATCTTAGGATGTTGTACAGTGCCGGGGTCATCTTAGGATGTTGTACAGTGCCGGGGTCATCTTAGGATAGTTGTACAGTGTCAGGGTCATCTTAGGATGTTGTACAGTGTCAGGGTCATCTTAGGATGTTGTACAGTGCCAGGGTCATCTTAGGATGTTGTACAGTGCCGGGGTCATCTTAGGATAGTTGTACAGTGTCAGGGTCATCTTAGGATGTTGTACAGTGTCAGGGTCATCTTAGAATGTTGTACAGTGCCGGGGTCATCTTAGGATAGTTGTACAGTGTCAAGGTCATCTTAGGATGTTGTACAGTGTCAGGGTCATCTTAGGATGTTGTACAGTGCCGGGGTCATCTTAGGATGTTGTACAGTGTCAGGGTCATCTTAGGATGTTGTACAGTGCCGGGTCATCTTAGGATGGATGTTGAGTGCTGGGGTCATCTTAGGATGTTGTACAGTGCCGGGTCATCTTAGGATGGATGTTGAGTGCTGGGGTCATCTTAGGATGTTGTACAGTGCCGGGGTCATCTTAGCATGGATGTTGAGTGCTGGGGTCATCTTAGGATGTTGTACAGTGCCGGGTCATCTTAGGATGGATATTGAGTGCTGGGGTCATCTTAGGATGTTGTACAGTGTCAGGGTCATCTTAGGATGTTGTACAGTGCCGGGGTCATCTTAGGATGTTGTACAGTGCAGGGGTCATCTTAGGATGTTGTACAGTGCCGGGGTCATCTTAGGATGTTGTACAGTGCAGGGGTCATCTTAGGATGTTGTACAGTGCCGGGGTCATCTTAGGATAGTTGTACAGTGCTGGGGTCATCTTAGAATGTTGTACAGTGCCGGGGTCATCTTAGGATGTTGTACAGTGCCGGGTCATCTTAGGATGTTGTACAGTGCCGGGGTCATCTTAGGATAGTTGTACAGTGCCGGGGTCATCTTAGGATGTTGTACAGTGCAGGGGTCATCTTAGGATGTTGTACAGTGCAGGGGTCATCTTAGGATGTTGTACAGTGCAGGGGTCATCTTAGGATGTTGTACAGTGTCAGGGTCATCTTAGGATAGTTGTACAGTGTCAGGGTCATCTTAGGATAGTTGTACAGTGTCAGGGTCATCTTAGGATGTTGTACAGTGCCGGGGTCATCTTAGGATAGTTGTACAGTGTCAGGGTCATCTTAGGATGTTGTACAGTGTCAGGGTCATCTTAGGATGTTGTACAGTGCCAGGGTCATCTTAGGATGTTGTACAGTGCCGGGGTCATCTTAGGATAGTTGTACAGTGTCAGGGTCATCTTAGGATGTTGTACAGTGTCAGGGTCATCTTAGGATGTTGTACAGTGCCAGGGTCATCTTAGGATGTTGTACAGTGCCGGGGTCATCTTAGGATAGTTGTACAGTGTCAGGGTCATCTTAGGATGTTGTACAGTGTCAGGGTCATCTTAGGATGTTGTACAGTGCCAGGGTCATCTTAGGATGTTGTACAGTGCCGGGGTCATCTTAGGATGTTGTACAGTGCCGGGGTCATCTTAGGATAGTTGTACAGTGTCAGGGTCATCTTAGGATGTTGTACAGTGTCAGGGTCATCTTAGGATGTTGTACAGTGCCGTGGTCATCTTAGGATGTTGTACAGTGCCGGGGTCATCTTAGGATGTTGTACAGTGCCGGGGTCATCTTAGGATGTTGTACAGTGCAGGGGTCATCTTAGGATGTTGTACAGTGCCGGGGTCATCTTAGGATGTTGTACAGTGCAGGGGTCATCTTAGGATGTTGTACAGTGCCAGGGTCATCTTAGGATAGTTGTACAGTGCTGGGGTCATCTTAGAATGTTGTACAGTGCCGGGGTCATCTTAGGATGTTGTACAGTGCCGGGGTCATCTTAGGATGTTGTACAGTGCAGGGGTCATCTTAGGATGTTGTACAGTGCAGGGGTCATCTTAGGATGTTGTACAGTGCAGGGGTCATCTTAGGATGTTGTACAGTGTCAGGGTCATCTTAGGATGTTGTACAGTGCCAGGGTCATCTTAGGATGTTGTACAGTGCCGGGGTCATCTTAGGATAGTTGTACAGTGCCGGGGTCATCTTAGGATGTTGTACAGTGTTGGGGTCATCTTAGGATGTTGTACAGTGCTGGGGTCATCTTAGGATGTTGTACAGTGTCGGGGTCATCTTAGGATGTTGTACAGTGTCAGGGTCATCTTAGGATGTTGCACAGTGCCAGGGTCATCTTAGGATGTTGTACAGTGCTGGGGTCATCTTAGGATGTTGTACAGTGTCAGGGTCATCTTAGGATGTTGTACAGTGCCGGGGTCATCTTAGGATGTTGTACAGTGTCAGGGTCATCTTAGGATGTTGTACAGTGCCAGGGTCATCTTAGGATGTTGTACAGTGCCGGGGTCATCTTAGGATAGTTGTACAGTGTCAGGGTCATCTTAGGATGTTGTACAGTGCCGGGTCATCTTAGGATGGATGTTGAGTGCTGGGGTCATCTTAGGATGTTGTACAGTGCCGGGGTCATCTTAGGATGTTGTACAGTGCCGGGTCATCTTAGGATGTTGTACAGTGCCGGGTCATCTTAGGATGGATGTTGAGTGCTGGGGTCATCTTAGGATGTTGTACAGTGCCGGGGTCATCTTAGGATGTTGTACAGTGCTGGGGTCATCTTAGGATGTTGTACAGTGCTGGGGTCATCTTAGGATGTTGTACAGTGCCGGGGTCATCTTAGGATAGTTGTACAGTGCCGGGGTCATCTTAGGATGTTGTACAGTGCTGGGGTCATCTTAGGATGTTGTACAGTGCTGGGGTCATCTTAGGATGTTGTACAGTGCCGGGGTCATCTTAGGATAGTTGTACAGTGCCGGGGTCATCTTAGGATGTTGTACAGTGCTGGGGTCATCTTAGGATGTTGTACAGTGCCGGGTCATCTTAGGATGTTGTACAGTGTCAGGGTCATCTTAGGATGTTGTACAGTGTCAGGGTCATCTTAGGATAGTTGTACAGTGCCAGGGTCATCTTAGGATGTTGTACAGTGCCGGGGTCATCTTAGGATGTTGTACAGTGCCGGGGTCATCTTAGGATGTTGTACAGTGCCGGGATCATCTTAGGATGTTGTACAGTGTCAGGGTCATCTTAGGATGTTGTACAGTGCCGGGGTCATCTTAGGATGTTGTACAGTGCCGGGGTCATCTTAGGATGTTGTACAGTGCCGGGTCATCTTAGGATGGATGTTGAGTGCTGGGGTCATCTTAGGATGTTGTACAGTGCCGGGGTCATCTTAGCATGGATGTTGAGTGCTGGGGTCATCTTAGGATGTTGTACAGTGCCGGGGTCATCTTAGCATGGATGTTGAGTGCTGGGGTCATCTTAGGATGTTGTACAGTGCCGGGGTCATCTTAGGATGTTGTACAGTGCCGGGTCATCTTAGGATGTTGTACAGTGCTGGGGTCATCTTAGGATGTTGTACAGTGCCGGGGTCATCTTAGGATAGTTGTACAGTGCCGGGGTCATCTTAGGATGTTGTACAGTGCTGGGGTCATCTTAGGATGTTGTACAGTGCCGGGTCATCTTAGGATGTTGTACAGTGTCAGGGTCATCTTAGGATGTTGTACAGTGTCAGGGTCATCTTAGGATAGTTGTACAGTGCCAGGGTCATCTTAGGATGTTGTACAGTGCCGGGGTCATCTTAGGATGTTGTACAGTGCCGGGGTCATCTTAGGATGTTGTACAGTGCCGGGGTCATCTTAGGATGTTGTACAGTGCTGGGGTCATCTTAGGATGTTGTACAGTGCCGGGGTCATCTTAGGATGTTGTACAGTGTCAGGGTCATCTTAGGATGTTGTACAGTGCCGGGGTCATCTTAGGATAGTTGTACAGTGCCAGGGTCATCTTAGGATGTTGTACAGTGTCAGGGTCATCTTAGGATGTTGTACAGTGCCAGGGTCATCTTAGGATGTTGTACAGTGCCGGGGTCATCTTAGGATGTTGTACAGTGCCGGGGTCATCTTAGGATGTTGTACAGTGCCGGGGTCATCTTAGGATAGTTGTACAGTGCCGGGGTCATCTTAGGATGTTGTACAGTGCTGGGGTCATCTTAGGATGTTGTACAGTGCCGGGTCATCTTAGGATGTTGTACAGTGTCAGGGTCATCTTAGGATGTTGTACAGTGTCAGGGTCATCTTAGGATAGTTGTACAGTGCCAGGGTCATCTTAGGATGTTGTACAGTGCCGGGGTCATCTTAGGATGTTGTACAGTGCCGGGGTCATCTTAGGATGTTGTACAGTGCCGGGGTCATCTTAGGATGTTGTACAGTGCCGGGGTCATCTTAGGATGTTGTACAGTGCCGGGGTCATCTTAGGATGTTGTACAGTGCTGGGGTCATCTTAGGATGTTGTACAGTGCCGGGGTCATCTTAGGATGTTGTACAGTGCCGGGGTCATCTTAGGATGTTGTACAGTGCTGGGGTCATCTTAGGATGTTGTACAGTGCTGGGGTCATCTTAGGATGTTGTACAGTGCCGGGGTCATCTTAGGATAGTTGTACAGTGCCAGGGTCATCTTAGGATGTTGTACAGTGTCAGGGTCATCTTAGGATGTTGTACAGTGCCAGGGTCATCTTAGGATGTTGTACAGTGCCGGGGTCATCTTAGGATGTTGTACAGTGCCGGGGTCATCTTAGGATGTTGTACAGTGCTGGGGTCATCTTAGGATGTTGTACAGTGCCGGGGTCATCTTAGGATGTTGTACAGTACCGGGGTCATCTTAGGATGTTGTACAGTGTCAGGGTCATCTTAGGATGTTGTACAGTGCCGGGGTCATCTTAGGATGTTGTACAGTGTCAGGGTCATCTTAGGATGTTGTACAGTGCCAGGGTCATCTTAGGATGTTGTACAGTGCCGGGGTCATCTTAGGATGTTGTACAGTGCCGGGGTCATCTTAGGATGTTGTACAGTGCCGGGGTCATCTTAGGATGTTGTACAGTGCCAGGGTCATCTTAGGATGTTGTACAGTGCCGGGGTCATCTTAGGATGTTGTACAGTGCTGGGGTCATCTTAGGATGTTGTACAGTGCCGGGGTCATCTTAGGATGTTGTACAGTACCGGGGTCATCTTAGGATGTTGTACAGTACCGGGTCATCTTAGGATGTTGTACAGTGCCGGGGTCATCTTAGGATGTTGTACAGTACCGGGGTCATCTTAGGATGTTGTACAGTGCCGGGTCATCTTAGGATGGATGTTGAGTGCTGGGGTCATCTTAGGATGTTGTACAGTGTCAGGGTCATCTTAGGATGTTGTACAGTACCGGGGTCATCTTAGGATGGATGTTGAGTGCTGGGGTTGCCTTAGGATGGTTCTTCTCCACAGATGCCATTTCTTTTCTGGTCTTCTCAGAGTCGGATTGTCAGATGTGGGTTTCTCTTCTGGTAGTTGGGATATTCTTCATACAACAGTCTTGTGTTCCTTCATATTGAAGACAAGCGTTTGAGCCAGTAAATGATTCCAGAAGAATTATTTCTGTGAAAAATTTTCATTGTTGGCCATGAATTCCTTCGAATGCTCCCGGGTGTAAGAAGTCCATGAATGGCAAAGTGGCCCAAGGTGACCGATATCTCATCATACTTCCACTAATCACAAGAGAAGAGCCTTTCCCAGAAGCCATTCAGCCCTCATCTCCAGGAACTGATCGACTCTTTTGGAGAAACATTTCAGGTAGAAGATGGTGATGACTATAAATGGTCCAGTTGGGTTGATGATATATCAGCGGGTTCACATCTGGATTTCATGGTGTTTCATTCCGGCATTTGTCAGGAAGTTTTTACATTTATCTTCTAGGCCGCCCTACATGAAAACCTATAAAATGTATAAATCTGAGCCCGGCCCAGATGTCTTCTGAGAATGGGGGAAGACTTTCTTCTATGGAAGACGTGGGGGTTGTAGTTTTGTTCATGGAGAGCCTGTACAGGTGTCCAGTGGTGTCCAATGGTGTCCAGTGGTGTCCAATGGTGTCCAATGGTGTCCAGTGGTGTCCAATGATGTCCAATGGTGTCCAGTGGTGTCCAGTGGTGTCCAATGATGTCCAATGGTGTCCAATGGTGTCCAGTGGTGTCCAATGATGTCCAATGGTGTCCAATGGTGTCCAGTGGTGTGAAGTGGTGTCAAGTGGTGTCAAGTGGTGTCCAGTGGTGTCCAATGGTGTCCAGTGGTGTCCAATGATGTCTAATGGTGTCCAGTGGTGTCCAGTGGTGTCCAATGGTGTCCAATGATGTCCAATGGTGTCCAGTGGTGTCCAATGGTGTCCAATGGTGTCCAGTGGTGTCAAGTGGTGTCCAATGGTGTCAAGTGGTGTCCAGTGGTGTCCAATGATGTCCAATGGTGTCCAGTGGTGTCCAGTGGTGTCCAATGGTGTCCAGTGGTGTCCAGTGGTGTCCAGTGGTGTCCAATGGTGTCCAGTGGTGTGAAGTGGTGTCAAGTGGTGTCAAGTGGTGTCCAATGGTGTCCAGTGGTGTCAAGTGGTGTCAAGTGGTGTCCAGTGGTGTCCAATGGTGTCCAGTGGTGTCAAGTGGTGTCAAGTGGTGTCCAGTGGTGTCCAATGGTGTCCAGTGGTGTCCAATGATGTCTAATGGTGTCCAGTGGTGTCCAGTGGTGTCCAATGGTGTCCAGTGGTGTCAAGTGGTGTCCAGTGGTGTCCAATGGTGTCCAATGGTGTCCAGTGGTGTCCAATGATGTCCAATGGTGTCCAGTGGTGTCCAGTGGTGTCCAGTGGTGTCCAATGGTGTCCAATGGTGTCCAGTGGTGTCAAGTGGTGTCAAGTGGTGTCCAGTGGTGTCCAATGGTGTCCAGTGGTGTCCAATGATGTCTAATGGTGTCCAGTGGTGTCCAGTGGTGTCCAATGGTGTCCAATGATGTCCAATGGTGTCCAGTGGTGTCCAATGGTGTCTAATGGTGTCCAGTGGTGTCAAGTGGTGTCCAATGGTGTCCAATGGTGTCCAGTGGTGTCCAATGGTGTCCAATGGTGTCCAGTGGTGTCCAGTGGTGTCCAGTGGTGTCCAGTGGTGTCCAATGGTGTCCAATGATGTCCAATGGTGTCCAGTGGTGTCCAATGGTGTCCAATGGTGTCCAGTGGTGTCAAGTGGTGTCCAATGGTGTCCAATGGTGTCCAGTGGTGTCCAATGGTGTCCAATGGTGTCCAGTGGTGTCCAGTGGTGTCCAGTGGTGTCCAGTGGTGTCCAATGGTGTCCAATGATGTCCAGTGGTGTCCAATGATGTCCAATGTGTCCAATGGTGTCCAATGGTGTCCAATGGCAGCAGCTTATTCCTGGGAAAATGATAATAATAATTATTCCACCTCGGAATGTTGTCGGTGGAGCTCCCATAGACATCGGATTCTAGACTGTCTAGATTGGGTGGAGAGTGTAGCCAGAGGGGAACGTTGTCCTGTCTGGATGCAGTTTATAGACGGGAGACGGTTGATTTTTGAACGATTTGGGCTTTTTGAAGATATTTCGGGGAAATAAAAGCAATCTGGTGTCTGGATGTCCCGGCATGGCTTGGAATTGATGGTCCCCCGGGATGGGGAATGGAGGACTTGACTCGCAGATGAACCCTCGAGGTGAAGGACGCCGTAATATTATTATTAGTAATCAGAATGGAACCTTTGAAGCCTCGAAATCCTCACAATGGATTCTTCTGCTCCTGATTGGGACTTCAGAAGTTTCATAATTACATTTTAAATGAAGTTATTTGTTTTCATTCATTTCTAATTTATTTTTTGTCTTGTGGCCATTATAAATGATATCATCCCTGTCATTGTTATCTGGGGGGGAGGGGGGGGGGTTGTTCTGTCATTTGTGCAAAAGGGGAAGAGGACACTATTGTGGGGGGTGTGTGATGTTAAGGAGAGCAGAGGACACTACTGGGGGGGGGGCAAGAAGACACTACTGTGGGGGGGAGGCAGAGGACACTACTGTGGGGGGGAGGCAGAGGACACTACTGTGGGGGGGAGGCAGAGGACACTACTGTGGGGGGGGGGGGGGGCAAGAAGACACTCCTGTGAGGGGGACAAGAGGACACTACTGTGGGGGGGGAGAGGGGAAGAGGACACTATTGTGGGGGGTGCGTGATGTTAAGGAGAGCAGAGGACACTACTGGGGGGGGGGGCAAGAAGACACTACTGTGGGGGGGGGGGGGAAGAAGACACTACTGTGGGGGGGAGGCAGGGAACACTACTGTGGGGGGGGAGGCAGAGGACACTACTGTGGGGGGGGAGGCAGAGGACACTACTGTGGGGGGGGGGCAAGAAGACACTACTGTGGGGGGGAGGCAGAAGACACTACTGTGGGGGGGGAGGCAGAGGACGCTACTGTGGGGGGGGGCAAGAAGACACTACTGTGGGGGGGAGGCAGAGGACACTACTGTGGGGGGGGAGGCAGAAGACACTACTGTGGGGGGGACAAGAGGACACTACTGTGGGGGGACAAGAGGACACTACTGTGGGGGGGGGGAAGAGGGGCACAGGATACTACTGTGGGGGGGCCAAAGACACTACTCTGAGGGAGGGGGGTAATGTTAAGGGGAGCAGAGGACACTACTGTGGGGGGGGGAGAAGACACTCCTGTGGGGGGGACAAGGGGACACTACTGTGGGGGGGGGGGAGAGGAGCAGAGGACACTACTGTGGGGGGGGCAGAGGACACTACTGTGGGGGGGGCAAGAGGACACTATTGTGGGGGGTGTGTGATGTTAAGGAGAGCAGAGGACACTACTGGGGGGGGGGGCAAGAAGACACTACTGTGGGGGCGGGCAGAAGACACTCCTGTGGGGGGGACAAGAGGACACTACTGTGGGGGGGGAGAGGAGCAGAGGACACTACTGTGGGGGGGCAGAGGACACTACTGTGGGGGGGGGGAGAGAGGGGCAGAGGACACTACTGTGGGGGGGGGGCAGAGGACACTACTGTGGGGGGGAGGCAGAGGACACTACTGTGGGGGGACAAGAGGACAATACTGTGGGGGGGGGGGAAGAGGGGCACAGGATACTACTGTGGGGGGGCCGAAGACACTACTCTGAGGGAGGGGGGTAATGTTAAGGGGAGCAGAGGACACTACTGTGGGGGGGGGGGCAGAAGACACTCCTGTGGGGGGGACAAGAGGACACTACTGTGGGGGGGGGGGGGGAGGGGAAGAGGACACTATTGTGGGGGGTGTGTGATGTTAAGGAGAGCAGAGGACACTACTGGGGGGGGGCAAGAAGACACTACTGTTGGGGGGAGGCAGAGGACACTACTGTGGGGGGGAGGCAGAGGACACTACTGTGGGGGGGGGGGGGGCAAGAAGACACTACTGTGGGGGGGAGGCAGAGGACACTACTGTGGGGGGGGGGCAAGAAGACACTACTGTGGGGGGGAGGCAGAGGACGCTACTGTGGGGGGGAGGCAGAAGACACTACTGTGGGGGGAGGCAGAGGACGCTACTGTGGGGGGGGGGCAAGAAGACACTACTGTGGGGGGGAGGCAGAGGACACTACTGTGGGGGGGAGGCAGAAGACACTACTGTGGGGGAGGGGCAGAGGACACTACTGTGGGGGAGGGGCAGAGGACACTACTGTGGGGGGACAAGAGGACACTACTGTGGGGGGACAAGAGGACACTACTGTGGGGGAAGAGGGGCACAGGATACTACTGTGGGGGGGCCGAAGACACTACTCTGAGGGAGGGGGGTAATGTTAAGGGGAGCAGAGGACACTACTGTGGGGGGGGGCAGAAGACACTCCTGTGGGGGGGACAAGAGGACACTACTGTGGGGGGGGAGAGGAGCAGAGGACACTACTGTGGGGGGGCAGAGGACACTACTGTGGGGGGGGGGGAGAGAGGGGCAGAGGACACTACTGTGGGGGGGGGGGCAAGAGGACACTATTGTGGGGGTGTGTGATGTTAAGGAGAGCAGAGGACACTACTGGGGGGGTGGCAAGAAGACACTACTGTGGAGGGGAGGCAGAGGACACTACTGTGGGGGGGAGGCAGAGGACACTACTGTGGGGGGAGGCAGAGGACACTACTGTGGGGGGGGCAAGAAGACACTACTGAGGGGGGGAGGCAGAGGACACTACTGTGGGGGGGAGGCAGAAGACACTACTGTGGGGGAGGGGCAGAGGACACTACTGTGGGGGGACAAGAGGACACTACTGTGGGGGGGGGGAAGAGGGGCACAGGATACTACTGTGGGGGGCCGAAGACACTACTCTGAGGAAGGGGGGTACTGTTAAGGGGAGCAGAGGACACTACTGTGGGGGGGGGCAGAAGACACTCCTGTGGGGGGGACAAGAGGACACTACTGTGGGGGGGGGGAGAGGAGCAGAGGACACTACTGTGGGGGGGCAGAGGACACTACTGTGGGGGGGGGGGGAGAGAGGGGCAGAGGACACTACTGTGGGGGGAAGCAAGAGGACACTATTGTGGGGGGTGTGTGATGTTAAGGAGAGCAGAGGACACTACTGTGGGGGGGGGGGGGCAAGAAGACACTACTGTGGGGGGGGGGAGGCAGAGGACACTACTGTGGGGGGGAGGCAGAAGACACTACTGTGGGGGGGAGGCAGAGGACACTACTGTGGGGGGGAGGCAGAGGACACTACTGTGGGGGGGGCAAGAAGACACTACTGTGGGGGGGAGGCAGAGGACACTACTGTGGGGGGGGCAAGAAGACACTACTGTGGGGGGGAGGCAGAGGACACTACTGTGGGGGGGAGGCAGAAGACACTACTGTGGGGGAGGGGCAGAGGACACTACTGTGGGGGGGGGAAGAGGGGCACAGGATACTACTGTGGGGGGGCCAAAGACACTACTCTGAGGGAGGGGGGTAATGTTAAGGGGAGCAGAGGACACTACTGTGGGGGGGGGCAGAAGACACTCCTGTGGGGGGGGGACAAGAGGACACTACTGTGGGGGGGGGGAGAGGAGCAGAGGACACTACTGTGGGGGGGCAGAGGACACTACTGTGGGGGGGGAGAGAGGGGCAGAGGACACTACTGTGGGGGGAAGCAAGAGGACACTATTGTGGGGGGTGTGTGATGTTAAGGAGAGCAGAGGACACTACTGGGGGGGGGCAAGAAGACACTACTGTGGGGGGGGAGGCAGAGGACACTACTGTGGGGGGACAAGAGGACAATACTGTGGGGGGGGGGAGAGGGGCACAGGATACTACTGTGGGGGGGCCGAAGACACTACTCTGAGGGAGGGGGGTAATGTTAAGGGGAGCAGAGGACAATACTGTGGGTGGGGGGGGACCTAGGGCACCCTGCTGTGATTTTATTGGGGGGGGTTGATAGTTATTTATTTTTTTAAAGGCATGCCCCCCTTATCCGGGGATCTCTGATTTCCACCATGTTGTCTGGGTAGAGAACCTACAGAACATTTTCATCGAACCAACCACTTCCCGCCATGTCCCATCTTTATTATTCATCGGTGATTTCCTGATACCATCAGGTGCTGCCCATCCCTGTCCAAAATGGAGAGCTGAGATCCCATTGGTTGTCATTGGCAGAACTGCCCCTCCCCATTTATCTGTTCTTCTCCTGTCACGGTCCAGTCTTATGATGACCCTTCTGTGATGGACGTGTTATGGAAGAGTCCCAGTCTCCTCTCCTGCGGGCGATGATGAGACCCCACTTAGCGATAATCGTTTGCTGAGACGTCATTTCCACAATTGGCAGACAAAGTAAAATGGCGGATTGGGCACAATGTTGATGGATTGCAGCGATTTCATTGTCATTCCTTGAGGCGTCTCTTCAGATGGTCCTTCGATGGGCCGCGATGACTTCCGAGGCGGAGAAGTCATCTTCATATTTATTTTCTCGGTAATTGCGTCTGGCGCCCATAATAGGATTGGAGGGGATTTCACCAATCTCATGGGGAGCTTTCATTTGAAGGACGTATGTCATGGCGGCCACACTGCGCCCCTGCTAAACGCCGATAATGAAATCTCCGGGACGCAGAGCCGAGGAAGGTCCACCATGACGGACCCCTCAGTACTTATCAGCCAGTGATTAGTTAACCCTTTGTGCTGTGTGAAGGCCGCGCGTCTCCCGCCGCCCCGCTCTTCAGAGAGTTATTTAGGAGTCTCGGGGTCGGTAATCAGTTTTTGATGCTCGGCGAGGATATGAAACGCGCTGGGAGGAGAATAATTAGAATTTTAATTGCATTAGTAAAGCTGCTTTGTCTTGGGACCTTCGTGTGGGAGACACAAAGTGCCAAGTCTTAGCGAGGAAATGCTCCCGACGTGGTAAATGAGACGCGCTCACCGATCAGAGATTGGGGTCACCACCAATAAACTCCACTGTATATATAAAAAACAGGGGGAGGCGATACGGAGACCCCAAAACCGAGATAGGAAATTCAGGTAAAAGCACAAAAAATTGTTCAAAACATGAGCCGTGATCAGTAGGCGCCTTAACTCCGCACTGGAGGTATAAAGCATCCGCCATCATCTGTAACCGGAAGTGACCGCGAGGCGCATCTCAGGAACGTTCACTTCCGGCCACTTCCTGTCTCACCGCGGCGGAGGAGGAGGAGGAGGAGGAGGAGGAGGACCGCACGCCGATCATTACAGCGCAAGCGCGGCGGCTATTCCTTCCATCTACCTGGTGACAGATGCTTCATCCCTCCAGTGCCGAGGAAAGGCTCCTACTGATTGGCTCATGTTTTTAACGCTCTTTTAATTAACCACTTCAATACCGGGGGGCACTTAAACACCTTCCTGCCCAGACCAATTTTGAGCTTTCAGCGCTGTCGCACTTTGAATGACAATTGCGCGGTCGTGCTACACTGTACCCAAATGAAATTTTTATCATTTTTTTCCCACAAATAGAGATTTCTTTTGGTGGTATTTGATCACCTCTACGGTTTTTATTTTTTGCGCTACAAATAAAAAAATACCGAAAATTTTGAAAAAAAAAATGTTTTTTTTTGTTTCAGTTTCAAAACTTTGTAAATAAGTACGTTTTCTCCTTCACTGATGGGCACTGATGGGGCTACACTGATGGGCACTGATAAGGTGGCACTGATGGGCACCAATGTGGCACCAATGAAGTGGCACTGATGGGCGGCACTGATGGGCGACACGGATGGGCGACACGGATGGGCGACACGGATGGGCGACACGGACGGACACTGATAGGTGGCACAAATTGGCACTGATAGCTGGCACAGATGGGCGGCACGGATGGGCATGGATAGGCGGCACAGGTGGGCATGGATAGGCAGCACAGGTGGGCATGGATAGGCGGCACAGGTGGGTATAGATAGGCGGCACAGGTGGGCATGGATAGGCGGCACAGGTGGGCACTCATAGGCGGCACAGGTGGGCACTCAGGCGGCACAGGTGGGCACTCAGGCGGCACAGGTGGGCACTCATAGGCGGCACAGGTGGGCACTCATAGGCGGCATCGGTGTTATAGTAATGGATGCCAATCAGTGCCAAACAATAATGCATGCCAATCAGTGATGCCCATTGTGGCCACTGATTGGCATCCATTATGGGCACTGATTGGCACCCATTGTGCTGACTGGCACCCTGGTGGTCTAGGGAGGATTATGGGTTTTTATTACCTTTTCCCTGGTGGTCTAGTGGTGTCCCTGTTGGTCCAGTGTGGGCATCCTCGGGGGGCTGTGCTGATAATCGATCAGCACAGACCCCCCCTGTCAGAGGAGCAGCCGATCGGCTCTCCTCTACTCGCGTCTGACAGACGTGAGTGAGGGAAAGCCGATCACCGGCTCTTCCCATTTACACTGTGATCAGCCGTGATTGGACACGGCTGATCACATGGTAAAGAGTCTCCGTCGGAGACTCTTTACCGAGATCGTAGTTGCCGGGTGTCAGACTGACACCCCGCAACAACGATCGCCGCGATGCGCGCCCCCGGGGGAGCGCAGCAGCTCATAATCCTGATCACGTCATATGACGTCCGGTCAGGATTATGAAACCACTTTGCCGCCGTCAATTTGTAATAGGGCGGGCGGCAAGTGGTTAAACTGTATTCTGTGTTTTCATGTTTTCTGTTACTGTGGTGGAGAATTAGAAAGATTCCGGCCAAACTCCTCCGATATACCAGCCAGATCCCCAATAGAAAAACCCCAACTGGCCTTCTTCAGGAGTCATCATGGTGGTCTGGTGAGGAGGAATTTCACTCACATCCCCCGGGGGGGGTTTCTCATGACGCTTTGCCATTGCTGATGGTGTAAAGATTCAAGTTGCATCACAAAACCCTCATAACTAATCTCCTCCACCCCCCATAACTGATCTCCTCCCTCCACCATAACTAATCTCCTCCACCCCCCATAACTGATCTCCTCCCTCCACCATAACTAATCTCCTCCACCCCCCATAACTGATCTCCTCCACCCTCCATAACTGAACTCCTCCATCCCCCATAACTGAGCTCCTCCTCCCCCCATAACTGATCTCCTCCGTCCCCCATAACTGATCTCCTCCATCCCCCATAACTGATCTCCTCCACCCCCCATAACTGATCTCCTCCACCCCCCATAACTGAGCTCCTCCTCCCCCCATAACTGAGCTCCTCCTCCCCCCATAACTGATCTCCTCCGTCCCCCATAACTGAGCTCCTCCGTCCCCCATAACTGATCTCCTCCATCCCCCATAACTGAGCTCCTCCACCCCCCATAACTGATCTCCTCCATCCCCCATAACTGAGCTCCTCCCCCCCCCATAACTGAGCTCCTCCACCCCCCATAACTGATCTCCTCCATCCCCCATAACTGAGCTCCTCCTCCCCCCATAACTGAGCTCCTCCCCCCCCCATAACTGAGCTCCTCCCTCCCCCATAACTGATCTCCTCCGTCCCCCATAACTGATCTCCTCCATCCCCCATAACTGATCTCCTCCATCCCCCATAACTGATCTCCTCCCTCCACCATAACTGATCTCCTCCGTCCTCCATAACTGAGCTCCTCCACCCCCCATAACTGAGCTCCTCCTCCCCCCATAACTGAGCTCCTCCACCCTCCATAACTGAACTCCTCCATCCCCCATAACTGAGCTCCTCCTCCCCCCATAACTGAGCTCCTCCTCCCCCCATAACTGAGCTCCTCCTCCCCCCATAACTGATCTCCTCCGTCCCCCATAACTGATCTCCTCCATCCCCCATAACTGAGCTCCTCCACCCCCCATAACTGAGCTCCTCCTCCCCCCATAACTGAGCTCCTCCCCCCCCCATAACTGAGCTCCTCCCTCCCCCATAACTGATCTCCTCCGTCCCCCATAACTGATCTCCTCCATCCCCCATAACTGATCTCCTCCACCCCCCATAACTGATCTCCTCCACCCCCCATAACTGATCTCCTCCATCCCCCATAACTGATCTCCTCCACCCCCCATAACTGATCTCCTCCGTCCCCCATAACTGATCTCCTCCACCCCACATAACTGATCTCCTCCATCCCCCATAACTGATATCCTCCATCCCCCATAACTGATCTCCTCCATCCCCCATAACTGATCTCCTCCACCCCCCATAACTGATCTCCTCCACCCCCCATAACTGATCTCCTCCATCCCCCATAACTGATCTCCTCCACCCCCCATAACTGATCTCCTCCGTCCCCCATAACTGATCTCCTCCACCCCCCATAACTGATCTCCTCCATCCCCCATAACTGATCTCCTCCATCCCCCATAACTGATCTCCTCCATCCTCCATAACTGATCTCCTCCATCCCCCATAACTGATCTCCTCCATCCCCCATAACTGATCTCCTCCATCCCCCATAACTGAGATTCTCCACCCCCCATAACTGAGCTCCTCCCTCCCCCATAACTGAGCTCCTCCTCCCCCCATAACTGAGCTCCTCCTCCCCCATAACTGATCTCCTCCGTCCCCCATAACTGATCTCCTCCATCCCCCATAACTGAGCTCCTCCACCCTCCATAACTGAACTCCTCCATCCCCCATAACTGAGCTCCTCCTCCCCCCATAACTGAGCTCCTCCTCCCCCCATAACTGATCTCCTCCGTCCCCCATAACTGATCTCCTCCATCCCCCATAACTGATCTCCTCCACCCCCCATAACGGATCTCCTCCACCCCCCATAACTGATCTCCTCCGTCCCCCATAACTGAGCTCCTCCGTCCCCCATAACTGATCTCCTCCACCCCCCATAACTGATCTCCTCCATCCCCCATAACTGAGCTCCTCCTCCCCCCATAACTGAGCTCCTCCCCCCCCATAACTGAGCTCCTCCCTCCCCCATAACTGATCTCCTCCGTCCCCCATAACTGATCTCCTCCACCCCCCATAACTGATCTCCTCCACCCCCCATAACTGATCTCCTCCGTCCCCCATAACTGATCTCCTCCACCCCCCATAACTGATCTCCTCCATCCCCCATAACTGATATCCTCCATCCCCCATAACTGATCTCCTCCATCCCCCATAACTGATCTCCTCCATCCCCCATAACTGATCTCCTCCATCCCCCATAACTGATCTCCTCCGTCCCCCATAACTGAGCTCCTCCGTCCCCCATAACTGATCTCCTCCACCCCCCATAACTGATCTCCTCCATCCCCCATAACTGAGCTCCTCCTCCCCCCATAACTGAGCTCCTCCTCCCCCCATAACTGATCTCCTCCGTCCCCCATAACTGATCTCCTCCATCCCCCATAACTGATCTCCTCCACCCCCCATAACGGATCTCCTCCACCCCCCATAACTGATCTCCTCCGTCCCCCATAACTGAGCTCCTCCGTCCCCCATAACTGATCTCCTCCACCCCCCATAACTGATCTCCTCCATCCCCCATAACTGAGCTCCTCCTCCCCCCATAACTGAGCTCCTCCCCCCCCCATAACTGAGCTCCTCCCTCCCCCATAACTGATCTCCTCCGTCCCCCATAACTGATCTCCTCCACCCCCCATAACTGATCTCCTCCACCCCCCATAACTGATCTCCTCCGTCCCCCATAACTGATCTCCTCCACCCCCCATAACTGATCTCCTCCATCCCCCATAACTGATATCCTCCATCCCCCATAACTGATCTCCTCCATCCCCCATAACTGATCTCCTCCATCCCCCATAACTGATCTCCTCCGTCCCCCATAACTGAGCTCCTCCGTCCCCCATAACTGATCTCCTCCACCCCCCATAACTGATCTCCTCCGTCCCCCATAACTGAGCTCCTCCGTCCCCCATAACTGATCTCCTCCACCCCCCATAACTGATCTCCTCCATCCCCCATAACTGAGCTCCTCCTCCCCCCATAACTGAGCTCCTCCCCCCCCCCATAACTGAGCTCCTCCCTCCCCCATAACTGATCTCCTCCGTCCCCCATAACTGATCTCCTCCACCCCCCATAACTGATCTCCTCCACCCCCCATAACTGATCTCCTCCGTCCCCCATAACTGATCTCCTCCACCCCCCATAACTGATCTCCTCCATCCCCCATAACTGATATCCTCCATCCCCCATAACTGATCTCCTCCATCCCCCATAACTGATCTCCTCCATCCTCCATAACTGATCTCCTCCATCCCCCATAACTGATCTCCTCCATCCCCCATAACTGATCTTCTCCACCCCCCATAACTGAGCTCCTCCCTCCCCCATAACTGAGCTCCTCCACCCCCCATAACTGAGCTCCTCCACCCCCCATAACTGAGCTCCTCCATCCCCCATAACTGAACTCCTCCACCCCCCCATAACTGATCTCCTCCATCCCCCATAACTGATCTCCTCCATCCCCCATAACCGATCTCCTCCATCCCCCATAACTGATCTCCTCCATCCCCCATAACTGAGCTCCTCCATCCCCCATAACTGAGCTCCTCCATCCCCCATAACTGATCTCCTCCACCCCCCATAACTGAGCTCCTCCACCCTCCATAACTGAGCTCCTCCCTCCCCCATAACTGAGCTCCTCCATCCTCCATAACTGATCTCCTCCATAACTGAGCTCCTCCCTCCCCCATAACTGAGCTCCTCCATCCCCCATAACTGAGCTCCTCCATCCCCCATAACTGAGCTCCTCCATCCCTCATAACTGAGCTCCTCCACCCTCCATAACTGAGCTCCTCCATCCCCCATAACTGAGCTCCTCCATCCCCCATAACTGATCTCCTCCATAACTGAGCTCCTCCCTCCCCCATAACTGAGCTCCTCCCTCCCCCATAACTGAGCTCCTCCATCCCCCATAACTGAGCTCCTCCATCCCTCATAACTGAGCTCCTCCACCCTCCATAACTGAGCTCCTCCATCCCCCATAACTGAGCTCCTCCATCCCCCATAACTGATCTCCTCCATAACTGAGCTCCTCCACCCCCCATAACTGAGCTCCTCCACCCCCCATAACTGAGCTCCTCCTCCCCCCATAACTGAGCTCCTCCACCCCCCATAACTGAGCTCCTCCCTCCCCCATAACTGAGCTCCTCCACCCCCCATAACTGAGCTCCTCCACCCCCCATAACTGAGCTCCTCCATCCCCCATAACTGAGGTCCTCTATCCCCCATAACTGAACTCCTCCACCCCCCCATAACTGATCTCCTCCATCCCCCATAACTGATCTCCTCCATCCCCCATAACCGATCTCCTCCATCCCCCATAACTGATCTCCTCCATCCCCCATAACTGAGCTCCTCCATCCCCCATAACTGAGCTCCTCCATCCCCCATAACTGATCTCCTCCACCCCCCATAACTGAGCTCCTCCACCCTCCATAACTGAGCTCCTCCCTCCCCCATAACTGAGCTCCTCCATCCTCCATAACTGATCTCCTCCATAACTGAGCTCCTCCCTCCCCCATAACTGAGCTCCTCCCTCCCCCATAACTGAGCTCCTCCATCCCCCATAACTGATCTCCTCCATCCCCCATAACTGAGCTCCTCCATCCCCCATAACTGATCTCCTCCATCCCCCATAACTGAGCTCCTCCATCCCTCATAACTGAGCTCCTCCACCCTCCATAACTGAGCTCCTCCATCCCCCATAACTGAGCTCCTCCATCCCCCATAACTGATCTCCTCCATAACTGAGCTCCTCCCTCCCCCATAACTGAGCTCCTCCCTCCCCCATAACTGAGCTCCTCCATCCCCCATAACTGAGCTCCTCCATCCCTCATAACTGAGCTCCTCCATCCCTCATAACTGAGCTCCTCCATCCCCCATAACTGAGCTCCTCCATCCCCCATAACTGATCTCCTCCATAACTGAGCTCCTCCACCCCCCATAACTGAGCTCCTCCATCCCCCATAACTGAGCTCCTCCATCCCCCATAACTGAGCTCCTCCATAACTGAGCTCCTCCACCCCCCATAACTGATCTCATCCATCCCCCATAACTAATCTCCTCCATCCCCCATAACTGATCTCCTCCATCCCCCATAACTAATCTCCTCCATCCCCCATAACTGATCTCCTCCATCCCCCATAACTAATCTCCTCCATACCTGAGCTCCTCCATCCCCCATACCTGATCTCCTCCATCCCCCATAACTGATCTCCTCCATCCCCCATAACTGATCTCCTCCACCCCCCATAACTGAGGTTCTCCATCCCCCATAACTGATCTCCTCCATCCTCCATAACTGAGCTCCTCCATCCCCCATAACTGATCTCCTCCATCCCCCATAACTGATCTCCTCCACCCCCCATAACTGAGCTCACCCATCCCAATCCATTTATAGACTTTTTGTTTCATTATTTATTTATTGTGTTTTGAAGTATTTCAAATCACTGTTATTTCAGCACTGAATTATCAATCAATTATTCATTATTATTTAGTTAAGCTCCATGCACTTTATTTGTAATGCACAAAATTTAGTATAATTTATGAAGTTCACAGCACCCCCTATTATTATACACCCTGAAGAACATAAAACACCCCAAAAATGTTGAGCCCCCCTCCAAACATAAACACACATGTATGACTGTAAATACAACGCACGATTGCAATATACATGTTACATATCGCTGTGCATGCCGGAGTGAGAGCGATAATTCTACACCAGACCTCCCGGGGAACTCTACACTGAGGACCTATAGGGGGTCTTATAATGTGTCGCCTATGGAAAATATCAGGGACTGAAGTCTGTCGCCGTTTCCCAGGCTCACACAAATTTAAGATGTGACATGTTGGGGATCTATTTACTCGGTGTGACTTCGTTTTTTATATTTTACCGAACAATTGTGTATTTTATTGTGTTTATATGTCCTAAAATTAAAGGGGTTTTAAAGGCAGAAGGTGCATTCTATGCATTAAGATAAAAATCCTTCTGCGTGCGGCAGCCCCCCTGATACTCACTCGAGCACCCTCTCCATCCAGCGATCTCCACAAGTGCATCGGCCATCTGGGACCCTCCCTCCTCATTGGCTGAAACAGCAGCAAACCACCATTGCCCCCCCCCCCCCCCCTGCTGCCAATCTGAGTCTGTAATGGAGGATCGTTCCATCTGAAGACATCGACTGATCAAAGAAAGAAGACAATTTACTGCGATGGCACCTTATGTGTTGCAGGACTTTCACTTCTCCAGACAGAAGGGGGCGCTCTTGTATATATCAGGCACTTTATATACCACAGAATTCAGGAGGAGAACTTCCCTGGGAGGGCGTCACACTGCGCCCCCCAATGTTCTGGCTGACAGGGGACCCCCTTTAATGGGAATCCCCCCATCAGGTACCTTTCCATGACCAGCGGGGGCTCCCTCTCTCTTTTACTCTCACGCTGCAGGGACACTCAGTGACAGAATTCAACTCTTTATGGAATCTTCAGTCAAGATGGCTGCCCAAATCTGGCAAGATTTTGTTATCCAATGGAATTGCTGTCCTCCCCAAGATGGCTGCTTGGAGCCCATAGCAGGAGACATTTAGCCATCAATGGGCTCCTGTCACCCTGAGGAAATGGCACAGTGCCACCTTCAGGTGGGAGGATATACTGCAGTCTGCCTACATACTTATTCCAGGTGATGTAAGGAAGCCCCTGATCAGCATGACGGCCAGGCAGTTAGCATTCCTCAAAGAAAATGTCAGTAATGCCGGTCTCCGTGTCTTCCTCACAGGTGAAACTAAACCCCCCTCTCCTTTACAGCCGCCATCTTGGCCTCTCTTTGATCTGCAGTTGTCATGGTGCTGCACATGTGATCAGTTATGACCCCCAACCTTTTCATGGAATGATAGTTCCACGTCTTACCATGTGCCGTGTTTTCCCGCGTGCTGCTGCTTTCTGTGTGCCACATCTTCCCATGTGCCTCAGATTCCCGCATGCCACGTCTTCCCCTGTGCCTTGGCTTCCCGTGTGCCGCTCTGCTCTGTTCTAATGCTATGAGCTGCCACTGAGAATGAATTGTACCACAATGGACCATCACTTGCCATCAGAGCGGCCATGCTTTGTGATAACGCACATGACACCACAATACAAAGGGGTAAATGGGAACGTTTGATTGATCTCACGTTGCTGACTCGGCTTGTGAACCAACCACCCTGCTGTCTGCTGTGTATGCCTGATCTGCCCAACCGTTACCAACCCGGCTTGTCTGGCCCTGCATCTTGCTGATCCAGCCTGCTTTAGCTCCCAGTCCAGCAAGCTCTCATCTGGTTCTTGCTCCCAGCTGCCTACTACAGTCTATCGGCAGCCAAGCCCAGTGCCAGTTCATCTACCACCAGCCTGCTTTACTGTCACATCCACCTGCTTACTGCTGCCACACTGACTACTGGACAGATTACAGGCACTCATATGTTGCTGTGCTCCTGTGGCTGCTGTCTCAGTACAAGTGGCCCAGGGTTGTACCATGATTGAGCTCAGTAGGGTTGCATCCATGATTGAATCCAGTAGGATTGTACCATGATTGAACCCAGAAGGGTTGTGCGATGATTGAACCCAGAAGGGTTGTACCATGATTGAGACTGGTAGGATTGTACCATGATTGAGCCCAGTGGGGCTGTACCATGATTGAACCCAGTAGGGTTGTACCATGATTGAATCCAGTAGGGTTGCATCATGATTGAACCCAGAAGGGTTGTGCGATGATTGAACCCAGAAGGATTGTGCGATGATTGAACCCAGAAAGGTTGTGCCATGATTGAACCCAGAAGGGTTGTGCGATGATTGAACCCAGTAGGGTTGTGCGATGATTGAACCCAGTAGGGTTGTGCCATGGTTGAAACCCAGTAGGGTTGCACTATGATTGAACCCAGAAGGGTTGTGCCATGGTTGAACCCAGGAGGGTTGCGCCATGGTTGAACCCAGTAGGGTTGCTCCGTGGTTGAACCCAGTAGGGTTGCGCCATGGTTGAACCCCGTAGGGTTGCTCCATGAGTGAACCCAGTAGGGTTGCGCCATGATTGAACCCAGTAGGGTTGCGCCATAGTTGAACCCAGTAGGGTTGCGCCATGATTGAACCCAGTAGGTTTGCACCATGATTGAACCCAGTAGGGTTGCACCATGATTGAACCCAGTAGGGTTGCGCCATAGTTGAACCCAGTAGGGTTGCGCCATGATTGAACCTAGTAGGGTTGCGCCATAGTTGAACCCCGTAGGGTTGCGCCATGATTGAACCCAGTAGGGTTGCGCCATGGTTGAACCCAGTAGGGTTGCGCCATGGTTGAACCCAGTAGGGTTGCGCCATAGTTGAACCCAGTAGGGTTGCGCCATGATTGAACCCAGTAGGGTTGCGCCATGGTTGAACCCAGTAGGGTTGCGCCATGGTTGAACCCAGTAGGGTTGCGCCATAGTTGAACCCAGTAGGGTTGCGCCATGATTGAACCCAGTAGGGTTGCGCCATGATTGAACCCAGTAGGGTTGCGCCATGATTGAACCCAGTAGGGTTGCGCCATGATTGAACCCAGTAGGGTTGTGTCCCTGGAAGCAGCTCTGCTCCAAGCTGACTCACAATACAGTCATTGCAGCCATCCTCCTACTCCATGTCTCCAACATCACGTATTTCATTTTCTGGAAAGTCGGTTCCTTCTTCCAGTCTTCAGTGAGGGTTTCTAGCTGATTTGGCATCTTTGGTTATTTCATTTACACCTTTTTTTTTAGAAGTGGGAAATGCCCTTCAGATGAGTTCTGATTGTTTCTCATCACCGCACATTGAAGTGAGATGTCTCCCCGGAACGTTCTCCTTTCTATATTATCAAGGTGCTAAGAATAGAACTCACCGGATTCTCAGGTATATGACATCCTCTCCCATCTTCTCCTGGATTGTCCCTGGTATCAGGAAGAGGTGAGATGTCAGGTTGGCCATACAATGGTCGGCAGTGTGTGCCAGGACTCCTCCTCCGGGGGGCCTCAGTCCTGCCGATCTGACAATGCAAATTCCCTCCCCAGCCATGGACATCATAGCTACCTGCACCTTACAGCGAACCCCACATCTACTGGGGAGGGGAGCTTCTTATTTCATTCTGGACATTTGTAGAGCTAAAAAGCAAGCTAGCATAAAGTATGGGAAGGAGGGCACTGCCAGGAGGGACATGTACCAATGTAGAGCGGGGGAGGGTCTATTCATGGGAAGGAAGGCACTCTCATGGGGGAATGTACCAATGTACAGCGGGGGAGGGTCTATTCATGGGAAGGAAGGCACTCTCATGGCGGAATGTACCAATGTACAGCGGGGGAGGGTCTATTCATGGGAAGGAGGGCACTGCCATGGGGGAATGTACCAATGTACAGCGGGGGAGGGCCTATCCATGGGAAGGAAGGCACTGCCATGGGGGAATGTAGCAATGTACAGCAGGGGAGGGTCTATTCATGGGAAGGACGGCACTGCCATGGGGAAATGTAGCAATGTACAGAGGGGGAGGGTCTGTTCATGGGAAGGAGGGCACTGCCACGGGGGAATGTACCAATGTAGAGCGGGGGAGGGTCTATTCATGGTAAGGAGGTCACTGCCACGGGGGAATGTACCAATGTAGAGCGGGGAAGGGTCTATTCATGGGAAGGAGGTCACTGCCACGGGGGAATGTACCAATGTAGAGCGGGGGAGGGTCTATTCATGGGAAGGAAGGCACTGCCATGGGGGAATGTACCAATGTACAGCAGGGGAGGGTCTATTCATGGGAAGGACGGCACTCTCATGGGGAAATGTACCAATGTACAGTGGGGGAAGGTCTATTCGTGGGAAGGAAGACACTGTCATGGGGGGAATGTACCAATGTACAGCGGGGAGGGTCTATTCATGGGAAGGAGGGCACTGCCATTGGGGAATGTACCAATGTACAGAGGGGGAGGGTTTATTCATGGGAGGGAGGACACTGAAATGGGGGAAGTACCAATGTACAGCAGGGGAGGGTCTATTCATGGGAAGAAAGACACTGCCACGGGGGAATGTACCAATGTACAGTGTGGGAGGGTCTATTCATGGGTAGGAGGGCACTGCCATGGGGGAGTGTACCAATGTACAGTGGGGGAAGATCTATTCGTGGGAAGGAAGACACTGCCATGGGGGAATGTACCAATGTACAGCTGGGGAGGGTCTATCCATGAAAAGGAGGGCACTGCCACGGGGGAATGTACCAATGCACAATGGGGGAAGGTCTATTCGTGGGAAGGAAGGCACTACTACGGGGAAATGTACCAATGTACAGCGGGGGAGGGTCTATTCATGGGAAGGAGGGCACTGCCATGGGGGAATGTATGAATGTACAGCAGGGGAGGGTCTATTCATGGGAAGGAGGGCACTGCCATGGGGGAATGTACGAATGTACAGCAGGGGAGGGTCTATTCATGGGAAGGAGGGCACTGCCATGGGGGAATGTAGCAATGTACAGAGGGGGAGGGTCTATTCATGGAAAGGAGGGCACTGCCACGGGGCAATGTACCAATGTAGAGTGGGGGAGGGTCTATTCATGGGAAGGAAGACACTGCCATGGGGGAATGTACCAATGTACAGCAGGGGAGGGCCTATTCATGGGAAGGACGGCACTCTCATGGGGGAATGTACCAATGTACAGTGGGGGAAGGTCTATTCGTGGGAAGGAAGACACTGCCACGGGGGAATGCACCAATGAACAGAGGGGGAGGGTTTATTCATGGGAGGGAGGACACTGAAATGGGGGAAGTACCGATGTACAGCAGGGGAGGGTCTATTCATGGGAAGGAGGGCCCTGCCATGGGGGAATGTACCAATGTACAGTGGGGGAAGGTCTATTCATGGGAAGAAAGACACTGCCATGGGGGAATGTACCAATGTATAGTGGGGGAGGGTATATTCATGGGAAGGAGGGCACTGCCATGGGGGAATGTACCAATGTACAGCAGAGGAGGGTCTATTCATGAGAAGGAGGGCACTGCCATGGGGGAATGTACCAATATACAGCAGAGGGAGGGTCTATTCATGGGAAGGAGGGCACTGCCATGGGGGAATGTAGCAATGTACAGAGGGGGAGGGTCTATTCATGGGAAGGAGGGCACTGCCACGGGGAATGTACCAATGTAGAGCGGGGGAGGGTCTATTCATGGGAAGGAAGGCACTGCCATGGGGGAATGTACCAATGTACAGCAGGGGAGGGTCTATTCATGAGAAGGAGGGCACTGCCATGGGGGAATGTAGCAATGTACAGAGGGGGAGGGTCTATTCATGGGAAGGAGGGCACTGCCACGGGGGAATGTACCAATGTAGAGCGGGGGAGGGTCTATTCATGGGAAGGAAGGCACTGCCATGGGGGAATGTACTAATGTACAGCAGGGAAGGGTCTATTCATGGGAATGACAGCACTCTCATGGGGGAATGCACCAATGTACAGAGAGGGAGGGTTTATTCATGGGAGGGAGGACACTGAAATGGGGGAAGTGCCAATGTACAGTGGGGGAGGGTCTATTCATGGGAAGCCAGACACTGCCATGAGGGACATGTACCAATGTACAGGGGGGAGTCTATTCATGGGAAGAAGGGCACTGCCCTGGGGGACATGTACAAATGTACAGTGGGGGAGGGTCTATTTATAGGAAGCCAGCCCCTGCCATGGGGGAATGTACCAATGTACAGCGGGGGAGGGTCTATTCATGGGAAGGAGGGCACTGCCATGGGGGAATGCACCAATGTACAGAGGGGGAGGGTTTATTCATGGAGGGAGGACACTGAAATGGGGGAAGTGCCCATATACAGTGGGGGAGGGTCTATTCATGGGAAGCCAGACACTGCCATGGGGACATGTACCAATGTACAGGGGGGGGGGGAGTCTATTCATGGGGAAAAGGGCACTGCCCTGGGGGACATGTACAAATGTACAGTGGGGGAGGGTCTATTTATAGGAAGCCAGCCCCTGCCATGGGGGAATGTACCAATGTACAGCGGGGGAGGGTCTATTCATGGGAAGCCGGGCACTGCCATGGGGGACATGTACCAATGTACAGCGGGGGAGGGTCTATTTATAGGAAGCCAGACACTGCCATGGGGAATATACCAATGTACAGCGGGGGAGGGTCTATTCATGGGAAGCCGGGCACTGCCATGGGGGACATGTACCAATGTACAGTGGGGGAGGGTCTATTTATAGGAAGCCAGATACTGCCATGGGGGAATATACCAATGTACAGCGGGGGAGGGTCTATTCATGGGAGGGAGGGCACTGCTATGGGGGAATGTACCAATGTACAGCGGGGGAGGGGTCTATTCATGGGGAGGGAGGGCACTGGCACGTTTTGTATTGGTATTGATCTTTTATTGGTCATATATTGGAAATATCAAATCCAGAAATGGAAAAGGGACCTAGAGGTAGAATTTGTATCGATAATGATTCATCATTCCAAATAATACAGCTCAATTTGTTGTACCTCCCCCCCCCCCCCCCCCAACATTCAGTGCTGATTTTCACTTGGATATGAATGAAAAGGAAATGATGGGCGAGGAATGGTGTTGGCATCCAGCCAGCGGGAGCTGGTACAGATTGTAGAAGCAGCTCTGTGCTTCTATAGCTGTAAGGCGGGGGAGGGGCATGCCCGCTATGCTGATATATAGAAGGACGGATGGCATTGCCGGGACACAACGCATTCTACTGGAATGGAATGTAAGCTCCTAGGGTCAGAGCCATTGTATCTTCTTTTTTATGTAATTGTATATTTTTCTCTCACTTTGTCCCCGAATATTATTGTCCCTATAATCGATATAAAAATCCTGACCATCCCCCGGCGTCGGTGAGACCCCTGAGGGGGGCGGCTGCATTAATCCCCTTCCCATGGCCGGTGTGCCGGGGGGGTGGGGGGATCTT
Organism: Lithobates pipiens; assembly: GCF_037356315.1. Taxonomy (NCBI): domain Eukaryota; kingdom Metazoa; phylum Chordata; class Amphibia; order Anura; family Ranidae; genus Lithobates; species Lithobates pipiens. The sequence continues at coordinate 1,257,482 of NW_027507750.1, read as the reverse complement.
CCCGTTATCCGGCGTCTTCATCACTAATCTGATTGGATTTTTATATATCGGTGAATCTCATTAAACATCTTGCGCCCCCCTCCCCCCACCTTCCAAAAGAACAGCGATCTCTCCTTAGAATGAGATAACGGGCGGAGAGCGTGCGCCTCCTGCGATCATTGTGATTATCGGTGCCCCGGTGTGCACCCTCCATGTTGCTTTCCTCCCCCGCCAAGCCTGGCACAGCATGAACCTCACACATCTCCGCCCACATCCATTTCACCGGCGGTGATGGAAGGTCTCCGGCAAACGCTAAAGTGCGCCGATTATCATTTTCACACGTTTTCTCCTCAATGACTGGAAGGAGATCCATAATACAAAGTCCCCACTAGATGGCGGCAGCTCACTGATTCTTCATTAACTGCCGCAGACTTCCAGCTCTATTCCAATAAATTCGGGTTCATGTGCCGAGCCTCGGGATGCTTTATCTGTTCACCGGCCGGCACCACGCCCGTACGGCCCTTTGTCCACCACGCCATGCATCCTGCCCTAGAGTATTATTGGTTGTTATGGTGCTGGCGGCTGCCCACCCACCCCCTTTCCACCCCACACTACAGTAACCTACGACACCGATCCATGGCAACCCGGGCAACCCGGGCCCCGGGCATACTTTATTGGGCTTTTCCCTTCCTCTGGATTAGCTGTGTGGATAGGATCGTATATATGGAGGTTTCTATTTGTGTTTTTTTTTTCCTCTGTTAGTTGAATTAGATGGACTTGTGTCTTTTTTCAACCAGATTAACTATACACTATATTACCAAAAGTATTGGGACGCCTGCCTTTACATGAACTTTAATGGCATCCCAGTCTTAGTCTAGAGGGTTCAATATTGAGTTGGCCCTTTGCAGCTATAACAGCTTCACCTCTTCTGGGAAGGCCGTCCACAAGGTTTAGGAGGGTGTCTATGGAAATGTTTGACCATTCTTCCAGAAGAGCATTTGTGAGGTCAGGCACAGATGTAGGACGAGAAGGCCTGACTCGCAGTCTCCGCTCTAATTCATCCCAAAGGTGTTCTATCAGGTTGAGGTCAGGACTCTGTGCAGGCCAGTCAAGTTCCTCCACCCCAAACTCACTCATCCATGTCTTTATGGACCTTGCTTTGTACACTGGTGTGCAGTCATGGTGGAACAGGAAGAGGCCGTCCCCAAACTGTTCCCACAAATTTAGGAGCATGAAATTGTCCAAAATGTCTTGGTATGAAGATGCCTTAAGAGTTCCCTTCACTGGAACGAAGGGGCCAAGCCCAACCTCTGGAAGACACCCCCACTCCATAATCCCCCCTCCAACACCATAATCACCCCTCCCCCCACACCATAATCCCCACTCCACCAAATGATTGGGGCCAGTACACAAAGCAAGGTCCCAAGTTTAGATTTAAATTGTTTTTTTGTTTTTTTAAATGAAGTTCCAGGTTTTTTGGCCTTTCGCCAGAGAAGATGTCTCAGCCAATGACCTTCCTTTATGGGTTCTGGAGAACAGACTCCTTCCAGCCCCGGGAATCCCAGTCACCCCGCAGTAGGTGCCGCCATCTTGAATTTTATGAGAAGGTTGAGCCAGGCTGACAATTATAGTGAAGAACATTCTATCCTTTCTGTAGAAGTCTCTGGCTCTCGGGATGAGTATCTGGAGATGAAGATGTGAGGTGAGCTGCTGACATTTGACAATAATACAGAAAAGCACAACATGATATTCGGTGCATCGAGTATAAATCCCCAACTAAAGCAGCACCAGGCGCAGTATTCTACCACTACATACCAATCGACATGCCTATACCCTCCCCCTTCTTTTCCCATGCCCTGCCCACACTTTGCCTATGCCCTTCCCCTGCTTTTCTCATGCCCTGCCCACGCTTTGCCTATGCCCTTCCCCTGCTTTTCTCATGCCCTGCCCATGCTTTGCCTATGCCCTGCCCTGCTTTTCTCATGCCCTGCCCACGCTTTGCCTATGCTCTGCCCCTGCTTTTCCCATGCCCTGCACAGAGTAATTATTATAGTTGACACCAAATTGATGGGTGGTAAAGTTTTTCTTTATCTCCTATTTACAATTTCGCGTGTCTTTGTCTTTCTCCATGTGTGAAATGTTTTATCCCAGAGATATTTGTTATTTTGCAACTCGACGCAATCTTGTCTTTTATATTGAACCCATTTGCAGCGCCCCTCCCCCCAGTGTAGTAGGAAATACTCAGAAATCTGAAATGACGACCTTGTTCATCGCTCTTCCCTTGCTGATGTCTGTATCAGATCCCTGGTCGGGGTCCTTGTAGCGGGAAATAGTTTTGTGCCATTTTTTGGAATAGGAAATCTGTACTAGGGAGCCTGTACTGGTGAGGGAAGATCTGTACTGGGCGGTGTACTCGGGAGGGAATCTGTACTGGGCGGTGTACTGGGGAGGGAATCTGTACTGGGCGGTGTACTGGGGAGGGAATCTGTACTGAGCGGTGTACTGGTGAGGGAAGATCTGTACTGGGCGGTGTACTCGGGAGGGAATCTGTACTGGGCGGTGTACTGGGGAGGGAATCTGTACTGGGCGGTGTACTGGGGAGGGAATCTGTACTGAGCGGTGTACTGGGGAGGGAATCTGTACTGGGCGGTGTACTGGGGAGGGAATCTGTACTGAGCGGTGTACTGGGGAGGGAATCTGTACTGGGCGGTGTACTGGGGAGGGAATCTGTACTGGGCGGTGTACTGGGGAGGGAATCTGTACTGGGCGGTGTACTGGGGAGGGAATCTGTACTGGAGCGGTGTACTGGGGAGGGAATCTGTACTGGGCGGTGTACTCCGGGAGGGAATCTGTACTGGGCGGTGTACTGGGGGAATCTGTACTGAGCGGTGTACTGGGGAGGGAATCTGTACTGGGCGGTGTACTCGGGAGGGAATCTGTACTGGGCGGTGTACTGGGGAGGGAATCTGTACTGGGCGGTGTACTGGGGAGGGAATCTGTACTGGGCGGTGTACTGGGGAGGGAATCTGTACTGGGCGGTGTACTGGGGAGGGAATCTCTACTAGGCGGTGTACTGGGGAGGGAATCTGTACTGAGCGGTGTACTGGGGAGGGAATCTGTACTGAGCGGTGTACTGGGGAGGGAATCTCTACTAGGCGGTGTACTGGGGAGGGAATCTGTACTGAGCGGTGTACTGGTGAGGGAAGATCTGTACTGGGCGGTGTACTGGGGAGGGAATCTGTACTGAGCGGTGTACTGGGGAGGGAATCTGTACTGGGCGGTGTACTGGGGAGGGAATCTGTACTGGGCGGTGTACTGGGAGGGAATCTGTACTGGGCGGTGTACTGGGGAGGGAATCTGTACTGGGCGGTGTACTGGGGAGGGAATCTGTACTAGGCGGTGTACTGGGGAGGGAATCTGTACTGAGCGGTGTACTGGGGAGGGAATCTGTACTGGGCGGTGTACTGGGGAGGGGAATCTGTACTGGGCGGTGTACTGGGGAGGGAATCTGTACTGGGCGGTGTACTGGGGAGGGAATCTGTGCTGGGCGGTGTACTGGGGAGGGAATCTGTACTGGGCGGTGTACTCGGCAGGGGAATCTGTACTGAGCGGTGTACTGGGGAGGGAATCTGTACTGGGCGGTGTACTCGCAGGGGAATCTGTACTGGGCGGTGTACTGGGGAGGGAATCTGTACTGGGCGGTGTACTGGGGAGGGAATCTGTACTGGGCGGTGTACTGGGGAGGGAATCTGTACTGGGCGGTGTACTGGGGAGGGAATCTGTACTGGGTGGTGTACTGGGGAGGGAATCTGTACTGGGCGGTGTACTGGGAGGGAATCTGTACTGGGCGGTGTACTGGGGAGGGAATCTGTACTGGGCGGTGTACTGGGGAAGGAATCTGTACTGGGCGGTGTACTGGGGAGGGAATCTGTACTGGGCGGTGTACTGGGAGGGAATCTGTACTGGGCGGTGTACTGGGGAGGGAATCTGTACTGGGCGGTGTACTGGGGAGGGAATCTGTACTGGGCGGTGTACTGGGGAGGGAATCTGTACTAGGCGGTGTACTGGGGAGGGAATCTGTACTGAGCGGTGTACTGGGGAGGGAATCTGTACTGGCGGTGTACTGGGGAGGGGAATCTGTACTGGGCGGTGTACTGGGGAGGAATCTGTACTGGGCGGTGTACTGGGGAGGGAATCTGTGCTGGGCGGTGTACTGGGAGGAATCTGTACTGGGCGGTGTACTCGGCAGGGAATCTGTACTGAGCGGTGTACTGGGAGGGAATCTGTACTGGGCGGTGTACTCGGCAGGGGAATCTGTACTGGGCGGTGTACTGGGGAGGGAATCTGTACTGGGCGGTGTACTGGGGAGGGAATCTGTACTGGGCGGTGTACTGGGGAGGAATCTGTACTGGGCGGTGTACTGGGGAGGGAATCTGTACTGGGCGGTGTACTCGGGAGGGAATCTGCACGGGGGGGGATCTGTACTGGGGAGCCTGTACTGGCAAAGGGAAAATCTGTACTGGGGGAGCTATACTGGTAAGGGGAGATTTGTACTGGGGGGCCACCTATATATTTGGGGAGCTGTACTTAGGAGGGAATCTGTACTGGGAGGGGGATGTACTGGGGGGGAAATCTGTACTGGGGGTGTACTGGAAAGGAATCTGTACTGGGAGGGTTTCTGTACTGGAGAGGAAATCTGTACTGGGGAAAGACTCTGTACTGGGAAGGGGGATGTACTTGGGAGGGTTTCTGTACTGGGGGGGGGGGGGGGGGCGGTATTGGGGATGAAATCTGTACTGGGGAGAAATCTGTACTGGGAAGGGAGATGTATTGGGGAGGGTTTCTGTACTGGGGAGGAAATCTTTACCGGGGGGGGGGGGGGGTGTACTGGGAATGAAATTTGTACTGGGGGGATATACTAATGATAGATTTATTTTGGGTTGCTGTACCGGGTGGGAAGATCTGTACTCTTTGCATTCATTCATTCAGAAGAAGGATGAGCCGTACTCGTGGTGGTCCGCAGTCCTCCTGGACAACTCATCAATAGGAATGAATGGGGCTGCAACCTGCATGTGCAGCAAAAAGAGGACCCAAAAAGAGGACCCAGTCTGATCTACAGGAAGGTTGAAACACCATCATTGGCAGTGGATGTGGGGGGGGGGGGAAGTAGAAAGCGGGTATCCATCAACATCCTCAACAAAAAGTTGCCCCCTGAAAAAAACCCATCTGTTATTCCTGACCAGGCTGGGGGGATGAAAACTTTAATTTCCAGGTGATGGTTCCCCTTAAAAATACATTTAGAGATTTATTTATTTTTTAATGTGTTTGGAGGAAACTTCCCACCAATGCTGGGCGAGTCGGATCTGCTGACCACAGAGGAGCTGATTGTGTTTTAGTTGGAGGGGATGGGGGCATTAGTCTTGGTGTCAGGCCATCATTCATGGGACCTGGAGGGTGGAAGGGAAAGGCTCTTCCTGGTCCTCGGTCCTCGTTCTTTGTCTCGGAGTCGGGTTATGGCTGCGATTCCTCTCTGTCACATATTTAATACATTGCCGGGCCGGAGAGCACTGTGAACGATGGTTCCCCTCCGAGCATTTCTCAGCCACTTCTTGTCTCCACTCTTCAGCTGCATTAACCGCTTATTCTCCCGACTCGCCATTGTAGCTTCTCCAACAAACTACTGGGGGCGCATCACACCCGGGGGCTTTTATAACGATTCCTAATAAATGTGCTGGATAACCAAAGGCAGCTCGGGATCTGGTGCCTAGGGACCTCCGAGGACCCCCGGCTTCGGCTACTATGATTCTGTGTGGGATTCATTCATTCTGGGCCTGGAAGCCCCCCAGGAGATATGGGGGGGGGGGGCTTTAGCTTTAACGTGAGATTAAAATCTGAACTGAGAGGACCTTCAGCCTCAGTCCCGTCTTCTGACATCATCGAGAGGCTCTTCGGGGTTCACCCAGTGGGGCCTCGCAATGACGCAATGATGATCCACTAGCCCCCCCCCCCCCCACCCTCTGAATATAAGACCCCTTTCACACTGGGGCCTTTTTCAGGCGCTTTAGCGTTAAAAAAAAGCGCATGTAAAGCGCCTGAAAGAAGCTGCAACTGCAATCCCAATGTAAAAGCCGAGTGCTTTCACACTGAGGCGCTGCACTGGCAGGGAGTCAAAAAAAGTCCTGCATTATTGATTGGTTTGCGCAAAAGTTATAGCGTTTACAAAATAGGGATAGTTTTATAGCATTTTTATTAATAATTTTTTATTATTTTTTTTTTACTAGTAATGGCGGCGATCAGCGATTTTTATTGTGACTGCGACATTGCGGGGGACCCATCGGACATTTTTGACACATTTTTGGGACCATTGTCATTTATACAGTAATCACTGCTATATAAATGCAGTGATTCCTGTGTAAATGACACTGGCAGTGAAGGGGTTAACCAGTGGGTGGCAGTGTAGGGGTTAAGTGTTCCTAGGGGTGTGTTACTAACTGTGGGGGGTTGGGCTTTCATTTAGTGAACACTGATCTCTGCTCCAATCACATGGAGCAGAGATCAGCGTCACTAGTTGCTAGGCAGAATGGAGAAATGCTGTTTACACGGCCTTTCTTCATTCGGCCGCCCCGTGAGACGATTGCGGGTATGCCCGCTGCGATCGAGTCCGCGGATCCTGCGACCGGACTCACGGGGTTCCCGACCAGCGCGGGAGCGCGCCGCCGCCGGCGTGCTCCCGATGGCAGGGCGGCAAATTTAAAGGGACGTACATGTACGCCCATTTGCCTGCCCGTGCCATTCTGTGGACGTACATCGTCGTGCGCTGGTCGGCAAGTGGTTATAGAGGGATTCCACCTAAAAAAAAAATATTAAAAGCCAGAAGCTATAAATACTACAGCTGTTGACTCTTAATAAATGGACACTCACCTGTCCCGGGTTCCAGCGATGCCGAGGCCGATCGATCGCTCGGCCCTCGGCTGCTGCCGCCGCCATTCTAGGTGAGGGAATCAGGAAGTGAAGCGAATCGGCTTCACTTCCCGGTTCCCTACTGCGCATGCGCGAGCCGCGCAGCGCAATAGGAATTGTCCGCGCTGTCACTGGGACCCGTGTGTGTCCCAGCAGACAGCGCGGCAGGACAGGAAATGGCGTAGACTCCCACTGGAGTCTATGCCCGGAAGTGGGTGTAAATACCTGTCTTTGACAGGTATCTCCACCCCCCTCCCCCTGTAAGGTGCCAATTGTGACACCGGAGGGGGGGGAGGGTTCCGATCAGCGGAAGTTCCACTTTAGGGTGGAACCCCGCTTTAAGCGGTGAGCACTGAAATCTTTTCTTTCTACCCATGACCCGGCGTCCTTGCTGAGATCTAAGGAGATGTTAGAGAAGTTTATGGTCCCTGTTAACCCTTCTGATACCCGCTTGCATGACCACCTGTCTGCACAGGGCTCCATGCCATAAGGTGAGGGTGATTGGTTAGACCGGAGGGGGAGGGATTGTCGCGCTAATGTGGAAAAAAAACAACTTACATCAGTGCTACAGTTTGAATTGAGAACGTATTTGTGTGAACTGTGAAGTCAAGTCATGGATTGTGGAAACTAACTAGTGTCGGGTGATTGTATATATAGTGTATACCACATTTACCACTCACTAATGTAAAGCTGCAATGCAAGGAGATCAGATAAAAGTAGTTGGATCTGTATGTGCCTTATAATTAATCAAAATTAGTTGATCAATTAATTGATTTCATTTTTAATCGTTTAAACACGAAAATGTTAATCAGTAACAGGCCTAAAAAAAGTAAAAAAAAAACAACAACACTGCCTGTAACTTACCTGGAAATGGAGTGTGAAGCGCAGCAGAGGTAGGCCTCTTACAAATCTGGTTCAGGAGTCCTGGCAAGGTAAGAGGGAATACCGGAGCACAGAGTGGCAGGAGTACCTGTAGAGTCTTCTGCTGGTCGGTGCTGATGTGCGTTAGGGTGCGCAGAGATGACTGGCTGTATGCACAAAATGCGAAAGGATCGGAGCTGGAGGCAAGAATGGGTCATCTGATGAAGTTATGAGAGCCAAGGGAGGGTCAGACAGTCAAGGTCAGCAACGTTCAGGCAGATCAAGGTGCAGGAGGCAGCAGGGTGGTCAGGAACCAGGCCGGGGTCAGTAACAGCAAGGCTGATCATCCAAGAGAGCAGACAGGAGCAGCAAAGCCAGGGGTCAGTACAGGCGGCATTCAGGCAGAGTCAGGTACAGATGAGGTCAGCAACAGAAGATCAACACAGGAACAGACGCTCAGGAGTGTAATAGACCAAACGGCACCGACGTAGACAACTAGTGCAGTTTAAATAGCATGCCTGGTGCCAATTGCACGCACGCAGATGCGCACGGGACCCGCTTGTGCACCCGCGTGCTTCAGTTACTCGCCTGCAGGCAGGGGTTCTTAGGGTTATACACCTGCATTTATGCAAATGTCTTTCCTGACTCTGCCCCTTTGCTACAGAGGATGGGAGGTGGGGGGGGGGGGGGGGGGGGGTCAAGAGAGGGGAATCCTTTAAAGAGGATAAAAGAGCAAAGTGAAAGTGCTTGGCCGCCCCCTGTAGGCCAGGGTCACCAGGCTTTGGGCTTGTGTTGATGGGCATATAGAGCGTGGAACTTCTGTATTTGAAGTGAGGAACGTCTGATATCGATCGGAGGTTGCTGACATTTGACCCCCTTTATAATGGGGCACGATCTGGGAAGAGCGAAGTCCCGGGACAGGAAGTACCCCGCTCTGTGGTGAGGTTCTGGAGAAAAGCCTCTGATTGGTTGATGAGGATCTTGCGCTGCCATAGTAAGCCTTCTTCTTGTGAGGAGCCGTCCTCTGAACTTCTGCTATGAAGGGGATCAGCGTGTAGTGCCGGTCCGTCACCGGTACGATCGGTGCAGTTCGGGGTTTGCTGTGGCTCAGTAGAATGTAGTGATCACCACATCCTAAATACCATCTGACAAAAGAAAGAGGAAAAGATGGATTCTTTTTAGGTGCCACAACCAAATTTATGTACAAAACTTCATTAAAAACAAAATCATGTAAAAATTCCATCACTGCAACACGAGCAATGTGTGCCTTTGAAACTTTGCCCCTGCGGACCGCAATCCCCACACATATCCCCATACATATACATATCCCCATACATATCCCCATACATATACATATCCCCACACATATCCCCACACATATCCCCACACATATCCCCACACATATCCCCACACATATCCCCACACATATCCCCACACATATCCCCACACATATCCCCACACATATCCCCACACATATCCCCACACATATCCCACACATATCCCCACACATATCCCCACACATATCCCCACACATATCCCCACACATATCCCCATACATATCCCCATACATACCCCAAACAATATCCCCATACATATACATATCCCCATACATATACATATCCCCATACATATACATATCCCCATACATATACATATCCCCATACATATCCCCATACATATACATATCCCATACATATCCCCATACATATACATATCCCACACATATCCCCACACATACCCACACATATCCCCACACATATCCCCACACATATCCCCACACATATCCCACACATATCCCCACACATATCCCCACACATATCCCCATACATATCCCCACACATATCCCCACACATATCCCCACACATATCCCCACACATATCCCCACACATATCCCCACACATATCCCCACACATATCCCCACACATATCCCCACACATATCCCCACACATATCCCCACACATATCCCCACACATATCCCCACACATATCCCCACACATATCCCCATACATATCCCATACATATCCCATACATACCCCATACATATACATATCACCATACATATACATATCCCCATACATATACATATCCCCATACATATACATATCCCCATACATATCCCCATACATATACATATCCCCACACATATCCCCACACATATCCCCACACATATCCCCACACATATCCCCACACATATCCCCACACATATCCCCACACATATCCCCACACATATCCCCATACATATCCCATACATATCCCCATACATATCCCCATACATATACAATCCCCATACATATCCCATACATATCCCCATACATATACATATCCCCATACATATCCCCATACATATCCCCACACATATCCCCACACATATCCCCACACATATGCCACCACACATATCCCCACACATATCCCCACACATATCCCCACACATATCCCCATACATATCCCCATACATATCCCCATACATATCCCCATACATATCCATATCCCCACACATATCCCCACACATATCCCCATACATATCCCCACACATATCCCCATACATATCCCCATACATATCCATATACATATACATACATTCCACATATCACACATATCACCACACATATCCCCACATATCCCCACACATATCCCCAAATACCACACATATCACAACATATCACACATAGTGCAACTATAAAATATATGTGAAATATATCGTGTACATATCCCACATATATCCACACATATCACACATATCCCACACATATCCCATACATTATGCCCACACATATCCTCACACATATAGCACACATATCCCACACTATCTCCCACACATACCCCACACATATCCCCACACATATCCCCACACATATCCCCACACATATCCCCACACATATCCCCATACATATCCCCACACATATCCCCACACATATCCCCATACATATCCCACACATATCCCCAATATGTACCCCATACATATCCCCACACATATCCCCATACATATCCCCACATATCCCCACACATATCCCCATACATATCCCACACATATCCCCACACATATCCCATACATATCCCCACACATATCCCCACACATATCCCCACACATATCCCCACACATATCCCCATACATATCCCACACATATCCCCACACATATCCCCACACATATCCCCACACATATCCCCACACATATCCCCACACATATCCCCACACATTATCCCCACACATATCCCCACACATATCCCCACACATATCCCCACACATATCCCCACACATATCCCCACACATATCCCCACACATATCCCCATACATATCCCCACACATATCCCCATACATATCCCCACACATATACATATCCCCATACATATCCCCATACATATACATATCCCCATACATATCCCCATACATATCCCCATACATATCCCCACACATATCCCACACACATATCCCCATACATATCCCCACACATATCCCCATACATATCCCCATACATATCCCCACACATATCCCCACACATATCCCCACACATATCCCCACACATATCCCCACACATATCCCCACACATATCCCCACACATATCCCCATACATATCCCCATACATATCCCCACACATATCCCCACACATATCCCCACACATATCCCCACACATATCCCCATACATATCCCCATACATATAATATCCCCATACATATCCCCATACATATCCCCATACATATCCCCACACATATCCCCACACATATCCCCACACATATCCCCATACATATCCCCATACATATCCCCACACATATCCCCATACATATCCCCACACATATCCCCACACATATCCCCACACATATCCCCATACATATCCATATCCACATACATATCCCCACACATATCCCCATACATATCCCCATACATATCCCCACACATATCCCCACACATATCCCCACACATATCCCCACACATATCCCCACACATATCCCCACACATATCCCCACACATATCCCCACACATATCCCCATACATATCCCCACACATATCCCCATACATATCCCCACACATATCCCCACACATATCCCCACACATATCCCCACACATATCCCCACACATATCCCCCACATATCCCATACATATCCCCACACATATCCCCATACATATCCCCACACATATCCCCACACATATCCCCACACATATCCCCACACATATCCCCACACATATCCCCACACATATCCCCACACATATCCCCACACATATCCCCACACATATCCCCATACATATCCCCACACATATCCCCACACATATCCCCACACATAGACCGAAACCACCGCAATCACAGACAGTCGTTTTCAGGGGAAGCTTCCATCACGGTCTACGCGCCTCAACGCGTTTCACGGATGACCCCCCCCCCTCTTCTTCAGGAGGACTCGGGGGGGTTCTTTAAAAACTGCAAACAATCACAACATAAACAGATTACATAATTACAGTAACAAAGATAATAATAGAATGCAAGACTCACCAATACACTCCAAGGGTCCAACCCATCCAGAGAGAGAGAAAAAGGGGGGCTGGGATGGAAATCCAACAATCCCCCCCCCCCCCCCCCCCCGGGGCAGAAGAGACAGAGGGTAAAAAGGGTACAATAGTACACATGTGGTCCTTGTATAGGAAACTCCCATAATGAGGCAACCTGCCCTGCATAAAGGAACACCTACCTCTATAGGTAGGGGGCCACCCAAGGGCCAACCCTCCAAAGAATATATGTGGGGGGGAGGGGGGGGTTTCTAGACAAATCCCGATATTTGAGCTTATGGTGGCCGTTAAATGAAATGAAAGTGGCCATTTCTTTTGTTGTGACTCGGAATTACCAGCATGCTGGAGAATATGTGAATATTCCTGGAATAGAACAGATACATAAGAGCTTCGCGTCATTTGTTTAAAGATGACTTTTAATCAGCAGTTATTTTTCTCCAATCGGTGTAGAGGGAAATTTGTCTCACATCCCGCAGGCTGCTGCTCCCTGTAGAAATCCTCTCTGCGGGGTGTCCGGTCCTCTTCCTGGCGCTGGGCTTCTGGCACAGCTTCAGGTCTTCAGGTCAGTTCAGCTTCCAGATAGTTGGAAGGGGACCCAGCCCCCCCCCCCCCCCCCCCCCCCAATTGTTTAAGCACCATCTCTGAATGGGGGAGAGCCAGATGACTGACAGACTCTCCTCCCCCATTCAGCAATTTGTTTGTTTTTTGCAGCTGACAGAAGACCTGAAGTTATTAACCCCCGCTGTGCCGGCAGTTCAGCACCGGGAAGAGGACCGGGCACCCTGCAGAGAAGATTTCTACATGATACGGGACCTACTTTGTTACAGGTAAGTGATGTGCTTGTGTGGGCGGAGCCAAATTCTCCTAAGCAGGGACTCCTCGCTGACGCGCATGCTGCTGCCCGGGAACTAGACAGGGGCCGCAGTCATGCAAGAATCGGCATTAAGGCGGCACCCCAAACTTAGAGGTGAGCCAGATACACGAAATTCCCGTGACACCACACAGATTCTTCCCTCAATGCAGCATTTTAGGGGGACACCGCAGGTAGGGTTGCCATCTTGTCTGAAAGGCACCCGGACACTTTAGCGGCACGCAAATTTGTTTTTTTATGGTATAAAATATTCATAAATTTTGTAGTTAAATCAAAAGAAATTAATCACAAGAGCCCCCCCTTACATCAGAGTCCACCGAGTTCCCATTTTATATCTGAACTCGCAGAGTTCCATTACACTGTAAGGGGGGACTCTGCAGACTCTGATGTAGGGGAGAACTCTGGGGACTCTGCAGACTCTCATGTAGAAGTTCTCCTGTACATCAGAGTCTGTAGAGACCCCAGCGTTCTCCCGTACATCAGAGTCTGCAGATTCCCCAGAGTTCTCCCCTACATCAGAGTCTGCAGAGTTCTCCCGTACATCAGAGTCTGCAGAGTCCCCAGAGTTCTCCCCTACATCGGAGTCTGCAGAGTCCCCAGAGTTCTCCCGTACATCAGAGTCTGCAGAGTTCTTCCGTATATCAGAGTCTGCAGATTCCCCAGAGTTCTCCCCTACATCGGAGTCTGCAGAGTTCTCCCGTACATCAGAGTCTGCAGAGTTCTCCCGTACATCAGAGTCTGCAGAGTCCCCAGAGTTCTCCCCTACATCGGAGTCTGCAGAGTCCCCAGAGTTCTCCCCTACATCGGAGTCTGCAGAGTCCCCAGAGTTCTCCCGTACATCAGAGTCTGCAGAGTTCTCCCGTACATCAGAGTCTGCAGAGTCCCCAGAGTTCTCTCGTACATCAGAGTCTGCAGAGTCCCCAGAGTTCTCCCCTACATCGGAGTCTGCAGAGTACCCAGAGTTCTCCCCTACATCGGAGTCTGCAGAGTCCCCAGAGTTCTCCCGTACATCAGAGTCTGCAGAGTTCTCCCGTACATCAGTCTGCAGAGTTCTCCCGTACATCAGAGTCTGCAGAGTCCCCAGAGTTCTCTCGTACATCAGAGTCTGCAGAGTCCCCAGAGTTCTCCCCTACATCAGAGTCTGCAGAGTCCCCAGAGTTCTCTCCTACATCAGAGTCTGCAGAGTCCCCAGAGTTCTCCCGTACATCAGAGTCTGCAGAGTCCCCAGAGTTCTCCCCTACATCAGAGTCTGCAGAGTCCTCAGAGTTCTCTCGTACATCAGAGTCTGCAGAGTTCTCCCGTACATCAGAGTCTGCAGAGTTCTCCCGTACATCAGAGTCTGCAGAGTTCTCCTGTACATCAGAGTCTGCAGAGTCCCCAGAGTTCTCTCGTACATCAGAGTCTGCAGAGTCCCCAGAGTTCTCCCCTACATCGGAGTCTGCAGAGTACCCAGAGTTCTCCCCTACATCGGAGTCTGCAGAGTCCCCAGAGTTCTCCCGTACATCAGAGTCTGCAGAGTTCTCCCGTACATCAGTCTGCAGAGTTCTCCCGTACATCAGAGTCTGCAGAGTCCCCAGAGTTCTCTCGTACATCAGAGTCTGCAGAGTCCCCAGAGTTCTCCCCTACATCAGAGTCTGCAGAGTCCCCAGAGTTCTCCCCTACATCGGAGTCTGCAGAGTCCTCAGAGTTCTCTCGTACATCAGAGTCTGCAGAGTCCCCAGAGTTCTCTCGTACATCAGAGTCTGCAGAGTCCCCAAAGTTCTCCCCTACATCGGAGTCTGCAGAGTCCTCAGAGTTCTCCCGTACATCAGAGTCTGCAGAGTCCCCAGAGTTCTCCCCTACATCGGAGTCTGCAGAGTCCTCAGAGTTCTCCCCTACATCGGAGTCTGCAGAGTCCCCAGAGTTCTCCCCTACATCAGAGTCTGCAGAGTCCCCAGAGTTCTCCCCTACATCAGAGTCTGCAGAGTCCTCAGAGTTCTCTCGTACATCAGAGTCTGCAGAGTCCCCAGAGTTCTCTCGTACATCAGAGTCTGCAGAGTCCCCAAAGTTCTCCCCTACATCGGAGTCTGCAGAGTCCTCAGAGTTCTCCCCTACATCTCTGGGAACCCTGAGAACTCTGATGTAAAAACAGCACTTTGATATAAAGGGGAACTCTGATTATCCTTAGGCCGTGTACACACGGGCGGATTGTCTGCCCAACTTAGTCCGCTGAACCGTGTTTCAGCGGACAGTCCGCTCGTGTGTGGGCTTCAGCGGACTTTTTCAGCGGACAGTCTGACGGACTAAGTCTTTCGGAATTTCCGTAATTTTGTCCATCCAAACTTGGTTTCAGCGGACAGTCCGCTCGTGAGTAGGCAAGTTGGACGGACTAAGTATGGCGCATGCTCAGAAAGGATTTACACGGCTGAAGGTTGCATTGCAGTGTATTGGACGTCGTATTTCTAGTCCCGTCGTACGTGCTGTACACGTCATCGCGCAAGCTTTCAGCGGACTGTCTGCTCATCGTGTGTGGTCAAGTCCGTTCATTCAAAATTTGAACAGACTGTCTGTCGGATTGTCTGACGGACTTAGTTGGGCAGACAATCCCCGCGTGTGTACGCTGCCTTAGTGTACTCACTCAGAGGCAGGAGAGAGGAGGGGAGACTTCAGTCACAGACGGGGATGGATGGTGAGCTCACTCACCCCTTGGCACCTCCCATCCAGATGTATCTGAGGCTGCTGCACTTCAAATTTCCCACCACCTCCCATCTGTGTGTGTGGGGGGGAGGGGGGTTGTCAGTTTCGGCTTTGGGCAGTGTGAATGAGAGGGTAACAGACACTCTCAGCTTAGAAAACTGCAGCCAGCAACCCTGCTGGGAAGCCATGGTCCAGTCTGAATAATGTGTCCGGGTTCCAGGTGGTCTGAAACCCAGATGCATGATTCAAAACCCGAACTGTCTGGGTGAATCCCGGACAGGTGGCAATCCTAACCGCAGAGCCCCCCACTCCACCAGCTGTGCCATGCGTTGTCATCTCCCTCCCAGTACCTCCAGGTAGGTCCATAGGGTCCCTGTGCCCCGATATCGGTCCAGGTGGTGTGTGGGGCACTATGGAGGGGGTCAGACCACTTCCCCTTCTACCAGGGGACACCGTCACCCAAACCCAATACTACCCCCCCGCTGGCTGCTATCACATTCCCACTAGTCCTGGTTACTAATAGCAACAGCATGTTAGACATCGTCCCCCCAACCCCCCCTTCATGGTGACCTCCCTGGTCTTCTGGGTGTGCCGTCCTCCTCATTCCCCCTATAGATGGAGGGCGGAGCCGGCACTTCACAACGTGGAGAACATTTACTGACGGAGCTCGCCGTTCCCAGACCCTCTCTGATTGGTGCAGATCCCGTCCATTCTACCAACCAAGATAATTCCACCTGTCATTCCTCCCGCCCACCGACCGGCACCCGACCTTCAGTGGTTGCACCGGATGAGCCGCTGCCGGCATCACCTCGGTACCGTTTTATAGAGCAGATCCTAGAGGCGGACTAGTTCCTCCCCTCCCCCCCACTCCTGCAGCTTTACTGGGATCTCCCATCCCACCGAGTCCCGATCAACCAGATGTCACGTCTGATGTCCGATCATCTCCCGTCCCACCGAGTCCCAATCAACCAGATGTCACGTCTGATGTCCGATCATCTCCCGTCCCACCGAGTCCCGATCAACCAGATGTCACGTCTGATGTCCGATCATCTCCCGTCCCACCGAGTCCCGATCAACCAGATGTCACGTCTGATGTCCGATCATCTCCCGTCCCACCGAGTCCCGATCAACCAGATGTCACACCTTCCGGCTCATCATCTCCCGTCCCACCGAGTCCCAATCAACCAGATGTCACATCTGATGTCCGATCATCTCCCGTCCCACCGAGTCCCAATCAACCAGATGTCACGTCTGATGTCCGATCATCTCCCGTCCCACCGAGTCCCAATCAACCAGATGTCACATCTGATGTCCGATCATCTCCCGTCCCACCGAGTCCCGATCAACCAGATGTCACGTCTGATGTCCGATCATCTCCCGTCCCACCGAGTCCCAATCAACCAGATGTCACGTCTGATGTCCGATCATCTCCCGTCCCACCGAGTCCCGATCAACCAGATGTCACGTCTGATGTCCGATCATCTCCCGTCCCACCGAGTCCCGATCAACCAGATGTCACATCTGATGTCCGATCATCTCCCGTCCCACCGAGTCCCAATCAACCAGATGTCACATCTGATGTCCGATCATCTCCCGTCCCACCGAGTCCCAATCAACCAGATGTCACATCTGATGTCCGATCATCTCCCGTCCCACCGAATCCCAATCAACCAGATGTCACATCTGATGTCCGATCATCTCCCGTCCCACCGAGTCCCAATCAACCAGATGTCACATCTGATGTCCGATCATCTCCCGTCCCACCGAATCCCAATCAACCAGATGTCACATCTGATGTCCGATCATCTCCCGTCCCACCGAGTCCCGATCAACCAGATGTCACATCTGATGTCCGATCATCTCCCGTCCCACCGAGTCCCGATCAACCAGATGTCACGTCTGATGTCCGATCATCTCCCGTCCCACCGAATCCCAATCAACCAGATGTCACGTCTGATGTCCGATCATCTCCCGTCCCACCGAATCCCAATCAACCAGATGTCACGTCTGATGTCCGATCATCTCCCGTCCCACCGAGTCCCGATCAACCAGATGTCACATCTGATGTCCGATCATCTCCCGTCCCACCGAGTCCCAATCAACCAGATGTCACATCTGATGTCCGATCATCTCCCGTCCCACCGAATCCCAATCAACCAGATGTCACGTCTGATGTCCGATCATCTCCCGTCCCACCGAGTCCCAATCAACCAGATGTCACATCTGATGTCCGATCATCTCCCGTCCCACCGAGTCCCAATCAACCAGATGTCACATCTGATGTCCGATCATCTCCCGTCCCACCGAGTCCCGATCAACCAGATGTCACATCTGATGTCCGATCATCTCCCGTCCCACCGAGTCCCGATCAACCAGATGTCACATCTGATGTCCGATCATCTCCCGTCCCACCGAGTCCCAATCAACCAGATGTCACATCTGATGTCCGATCATCTCCCGTCCCACCGAATCCCAATCAACCAGATGTCACGTCTGATGTCCGATCATCTCCCGTCCCACCGAGTCCCAATCAACCAGATGTCACATCTGATGTCCGATCATCTCCCGTCCCACCGAGTCCCAATCAACCAGATGTCACGTCTGATGTCCGATCATCTCCCGTCCCACCGAGTCCCAATCAACCAGATGTCACATCTGATGTCCGATCATCTCCCGTCCCACCGAGTCCCGATCAACCAGATGTCACATCTGATGTCCGATCATCTCCCGTCCCACCGAATCCCAATCAACCAGATGTCACATCTGATGTCCGATCATCTCCCGTCCCACCGAGTCCCGATCAACCAGATGTCACATCTGATGTCCGATCATCTCCCGTCCCACCGAGTCCCAATCAACCAGATGTCACATCTGATGTCCGATCATCTCCCGTCCCACCGAATCCCAATCAACCAGATGTCACGTCTGATGTCCGATCATCTCCCGTCCCACCGAGTCCCAATCAACCAGATGTCACATCTGATGTCCGATCATCTCCCGTCCCACCGAGTCCCAATCAACCAGATGTCACATCTGATGTCCGATCATCTCCCGTCCCACCGAGTCCCGATCAACCAGATGTCACATCTGATGTCCGATCATCTCCCGTCCCACCGAATCCCAATCAACCAGATGTCACATCTGATGTCCGATCATCTCCCGTCCCACCGAATCCCAATCAACCAGATGTCACGTCTGATGTCCGATCATCTCCCGTCCCACCGAATCCCAATCAACCAGATGTCACATCTGATGTCCGATCATCTCCCGTCCCACCGAGTCCCGATCAACCAGATGTCACATCTGATGTCCGATCATCTCCCGTCCCACCGAGTCCCAATCAACCAGATGTCACATCTGATGTCCGATCATCTCCCGTCCCACCGAGTCCCAATCAACCAGATGTCACATCTGATGTCCGATCATCTCCCGTCCCACCGAATCCCAATCAACCAGATGTCACATCTGATGTCCGATCATCTCCCGTCCCACCGAATCCCAATCAACCAGATGTCACATCTGATGTCCGATCATCTCCCGTCCCACCGAATCCCAATCAACCAGATGTCACATCTGATGTCCGATCATCTCCCGTCCCACCGAATCCCAATCAACCAGATGTCACATCTGATGTCCGATCATCTCCCGTCCCACCGAGTCCCAATCAACCAGATGTCACGTCTGATGTCCGATCATCTCCCGTCCCACCGAGTCCCAATCAACCAGATGTCACATCTGATGTCCGATCATCTCCCGTCCCACCGAATCCCAATCAACCAGATGTCACATCTGATGTCCGATCATCTCCCGTCCCACCGAATCCCAATCAACCAGATGTCACATCTGATGTCCGATCATCTCCCGTCCCACCGAATCCCAATCAACCAGATGTCACATCTGATGTCCGATCATCTCCCGTCCCACCGAATCCCAATCAACCAGATGTCACGTCTGATGTCCGATCATCTCCCGTCCCACCGAATCCCAATCAACCAGATGTCACATCTGATGTCCGATCATCTCCCGTCCCACCGAATCCCAATCAACCAGATGTCACGTCTGATGTCCGATCATCTCCCGTCCCACCGAATCCCAATCAACCAGATGTCACGTCTGATGTCCGATCATCTCCCGTCCCACCGAATCCCAATCAACCAGATGTCACATCTGATGTCCGATCATCTCCCGTCCCACCGAATCCCAATCAACCAGATGTCACGTCTGATGTCCGATCATCTCCCGTCCCACCGAGTCCCAATCAACCAGATGTCACATCTGATGTCCGATCATCTCCCGTCCCACCGAGTCCCAATCAACCAGATGTCACATCTGATGTCCGATCATCTCCCGTCCCACCGAGTCCCAATCAACCAGATGTCACATCTGATGTCCGATCATCTCCCGTCCCACCGAATCCCAATCAACCAGATGTCACATCTGATGTCCGATCATCTCCCGTCCCACCGAATCCCAATCAACCAGATGTCACGTCTGATGTCCGATCATCTCCCGTCCCACCGAGTCCCAATCAACCAGATGTCACATCTGATGTCCGATCATCTCCCGTCCCACCGAGTCCCAATCAACCAGATGTCACGTCTGATGTCCGATCATCTCCCGTCCCACCGAATCCCAATCAACCAGATGTCACATCTGATGTCCGATCATCTCCCGTCCCACCGAATCCCAATCAACCAGATGTCACGTCTGATGTCCGATCATCTCCCGTCCCACCGAATCCCAATCAACCAGATGTCACATCTGATGTCCGATCATCTCCCGTCCCACCGAGTCCCGATCAACCAGATGTCACGTCTGATGTCCGATCATCTCCCGTCCCACCGAGTCCCAATCAACCAGATGTCACATCTGATGTCCGATCATCTCCCGTCCCACCGAGTCCCAATCAACCAGATGTCACATCTGATGTCCGATCATCTCCCGTCCCACCGAGTCCCGATCAACCAGATGTCACATCTGATGTCCGATCATCTCCCGTCCCACCGAGTCCCAATCAACCAGATGTCACATCTGATGTCCGATCATCTCCCGTCCCACCGAGTCCCAATCAACCAGATGTCACATCTGATGTCCGATCATCTCCCGTCCCACCGAGTCCCAATCAACCAGATGTCACATCTGATGTCCGATCATCTCCCGTCCCACCGAATCCCAATCAACCAGATGTCACATCTGATGTCCGATCATCTCCCGTCCCACCGAATCCCAATCAACCAGATGTCACGTCTGATGTCCGATCATCTCCCGTCCCACCGAGTCCCAATCAACCAGATGTCACATCTGATGTCCGATCATCTCCCGTCCCACCGAGTCCCAATCAACCAGATGTCACATCTGATGTCCGATCATCTCCCGTCCCACCGAATCCCAATCAACCAGATGTCACATCTGATGTCCGATCATCTCCCGTCCCACCGAATCCCAATCAACCAGATGTCACATCTGATGTCCGATCATCTCCCGTCCCACCGAGTCCCGATCAACAAGATGTCACGTCTGATGTCCGATCATCTCCCGTCCCACCGAGTCCCAATCAACCAGATGTCACGTCTGATGTCCGATCATCTCCCGTCCCACCGAATCCCAATCAACCAGATGTCACATCTGATGTCCGATCATCTCCCGTCCCACCGAGTCCCAATCAACCAGATGTCACATCTGATGTCCGATCATCTCCCGTCCCACCGAGTCCCGATCAACCAGATGTCACATCTGATGTCCGATCATCTCCCGTCCCACCGAGTCCCAATCAACCAGATGTCACATCTGATGTCCGATCATCTCCCGTCCCACCGAGTCCCGATCAACCAGATGTCACATCTGATGTCCGATCATCTCCCGTCCCACCGAGTCCCGATCAACCAGATGTCACATCTGATGTCCGATCATCTCCCGTCCCACCGAGTCCCGATCAACCAGATGTCACATCTGATGTCCGATCATCTCCCGTCCCACCGAGTCCCGATCAACCAGATGTCACGTCTGATGTCCGATCATCTCCCGTCCCACCGAGTCCCAATCAACCAGATGTCACATCTGATGTCCGATCATCTCCCGTCCCACCGAGTCCCGATCAACCAGATGTCACATCTGATGTCCGATCATCTCCCGTCCCACCGAGTCCCGATCAACCAGATGTCACATCTGATGTCCGATCATCTCCCGTCCCACCGAGTCCCGATCAACCAGATGTCACATCTGATGTCCGATCATCTCCCGTCCCACCGAATCCCAATCAACCAGATGTCACGTCTGATGTCCGATCATCTCCCGTCCCACCGAGTCCCAATCAACCAGATGTCACATCTGATGTCCGATCATCTCCCGTCCCACCGAGTCCCAATCAACCAGATGTCACATCTGATGTCCGATCATCTCCCGTCCCACCGAATCCCAATCAACCAGATGTCACGTCTGATGTCCGATCATCTCCCGTCCCACCGAGTCCCGATCAACCAGATGTCACATCTGATGTCCGATCATCTCCCGTCCCACCGAGTCCCGATCAACCAGATGTCACGTCTGATGTCCGATCATCTCCCGTCCCACCGAGTCCCAATCAACCAGATGTCACGTCTGATGTCCGATCATCTCCCGTCCCACCGAATCCCAATCAACCAGATGTCACATCTGATGTCCGATCATCTCCCGTCCCACCGAATCCCAATCAACCAGATGTCACGTCTGATGTCCGATCATCTCCCGTCCCACCGAGTCCCGATCAACCAGATGTCACGTCTGATGTCCGATCATCTCCCGTCCCACCGAGTCCCAATCAACCAGATGTCACATCTGATGTCCGATCATCTCCCGTCCCACCGAATCCCAATCAACCAGATGTCACATCTGATGTCCGATCATCTCCCGTCCCACCGAATCCCAATCAACCAGATGTCACGTCTGATGTCCGATCATCTCCCGTCCCACCGAATCCCAATCAACCAGATGTCACATCTGATGTCCGATCATCTCCCGTCCCACCGAATCCCAATCAACCAGATGTCACGTCTGATGTCCGATCATCTCCCGTCCCACCGAGTCCCAATCAACCAGATGTCACGTCTGATGTCCGATCATCTCCCGTCCCACCGAATCCCAATCAACCAGATGTCACATCTGATGTCCGATCATCTCCCGTCCCACCGAATCCCAATCAACCAGATGTCACATCTGATGTCCGATCATCTCCCGTCCCACCGAGTCCCAATCAACCAGATGTCACGTCTGATGTCCGATCATCTCCCGTCCCACCGAGTCCCGATCAACCAGATGTCACATCTGATGTCCGATCATCTCCCGTCCCACCGAGTCCCAATCAACCAGATGTCACGTCTGATGTCCGATCATCTCCCGTCCCACCGAATCCCAATCAACCAGATGTCACATCTGATGTCCGATCATCTCCCGTCCCACCGAGTCCCGATCAACCAGATGTCACATCTGATGTCCGATCATCTCCCGTCCCACCGAATCCCAATCAACCAGATGTCACATCTGATGTCCGATCATCTCCCGTCCCACCGAATCCCAATCAACCAGATGTCACATCTGATGTCCGATCATCTCCCGTCCCACCGAGTCCCAATCAACCAGATGTCACATCTGATGTCCGATCATCTCCCGTCCCACCGAGTCCCAATCAACCAGATGTCACATCTGATGTCCGATCATCTCCCGTCCCACCGAGTCCCAATCAACCAGATGTCACGTCTGATGTCCGATCATCTCCCGTCCCACCGAGTCCCGATCAACCAGATGTCACATCTGATGTCCG
Source organism: Lithobates pipiens (assembly GCF_037356315.1). NCBI lineage: Eukaryota > Metazoa > Chordata > Amphibia > Anura > Ranidae > Lithobates > Lithobates pipiens. The sequence goes on along the minus strand of NW_027507750.1, from coordinate 1,233,848 downwards.
ATCATCTCCCGTCCCACCGAGTCCCGATCAACCAGATGTCACGTCTGATGTCCGATCATCTCCCGTCCCACCGAGTCCCAATCAACCAGATGTCACATCTGATGTCCGATCATCTCCCGTCCCACCGAGTCCCGATCAACCAGATGTCACATCTGATGTCCGATCATCTCCCGTCCCACCGAGTCCCAATCAACCAGATGTCACGTCTGATGTCCGATCATCTCCCGTCCCACCGAGTCCCAATCAACCAGATGTCACATCTGATGTCCGATCATCTCCCGTCCCACCGAGTCCCGATCAACCAGATGTCACGTCTGATGTCCGATCATCTCCCGTCCCACCGAGTCCCAATCAACCAGATGTCACATCTGATGTCCGATCATCTCCCGTCCCACCGAGTCCCAATCAACCAGATGTCACATCTGATGTCCGATCATCTCCCGTCCCACCGAGTCCCAATCAACCAGATGTCACATCTGATGTCCGATCATCTCCCGTCCCACCGAGTCCCAATCAACCAGATGTCACATCTGATGTCCGATCATCTCCCGTCCCACCGAGTCCCAATCAACCAGATGTCACGTCTGATGTCCGATCATCTCCCGTCCCACCGAGTCCCGATCAACCAGATGTCACATCTGATGTCCGATCATCTCCCGTCCCACCGAGTCCCAATCAACCAGATGTCACATCTGATGTCCGATCATCTCCCGTCCCACCGAGTCCCAATCAACCAGATGTCACATCTGATGTCCGATCATCTCCCGTCCCACCGAGTCCCAATCAACCAGATGTCACGTCTGATGTCCGATCATCTCCCGTCCCACCGAGTCCCAATCAACCAGATGTCACATCTGATGTCCGATCATCTCCCGTCCCACCGAGTCCCGATCAACCAGATGTCACATCTGATGTCCGATCATCTCCCGTCCCACCGAATCCCAATCAACCAGATGTCACATCTGATGTCCGATCATCTCCCGTCCCACCGAGTCCCGATCAACCAGATGTCACATCTGATGTCCGATCATCTCCCGTCCCACCGAGTCCCGATCAACCAGATGTCACATCTGATGTCCGATCATCTCCCGTCCCACCGAGTCCCAATCAACCAGATGTCACATCTGATGTCCGATCATCTCCCGTCCCACCGAGTCCCAATCAACCAGATGTCACGTCTGATGTCCGATCATCTCCCGTCCCACCGAGTCCCAATCAACCAGATGTCACGTCTGATGTCCGATCATCTCCCGTCCCACCGAGTCCCAATCAACCAGATGTCACATCTGATGTCCGATCATCTCCCGTCCCACCGAGTCCCAATCAACCAGATGTCACGTCTGATGTCCGATCATCTCCCGTCCCACCGAGTCCCAATCAACCAGATGTCACATCTGATGTCCGATCATCTCCCGTCCCACCGAGTCCCAATCAACCAGATGTCACATCATCATGCAAGGTCCGATCATCTCCCGTCCCACCGAGTCCCAATCAACCAGATGTCACATCTGATGTCCGATCATCTCCCGTCCCACCGAGTCCCAATCAACCAGATGTCACATCTGATGTCCGATCATCTCCCGTCCCACCGAATCCCAATCAACCAGATGTCACATCTGATGTCCGATCATCTCCCGTCCCACCGAATCCCAATCAACCAGATGTCACATCTGATGTCCGATCATCTCCCGTCCCACCGAGTCCCGATCAACCAGATGTCACATCTGATGTCCGATCATCTCCCGTCCCACCGAGTCCCAATCAACCAGATGTCACATCTGATGTCCGATCATCTCCCGTCCCACCGAGTCCCAATCAACCAGATGTCACGTCTGATGTCCGATCATCTCCCGTCCCACCGAATCCCAATCAACCAGATGTCACATCTGATGTCCGATCATCTCCCGTCCCACCGAGTCCCAATCAACCAGATGTCACATCTGATGTCCGATCATCTCCCGTCCCACCGAGTCCCAATCAACCAGATGTCACGTCTGATGTCCGATCATCTCCCGTCCCACCGAGTCCCAATCAACCAGATGTCACATCTGATGTCCGATCATCTCCCGTCCCACCGAATCCCAATCAACCAGATGTCACAGTCTGATGTCCGATCATCTCCCGTCCCACCGAGTCCCAATCAACCAGATGTCACATCTGATGTCCGATCATCTCCCGTCCCACCGAGTCCCAATCAACCAGATGTCACATCTGATGTCCGATCATCTCCCGTCCCACCGAGTCCCAATCAACCAGATGTCACGTCTGATGTCCGATCATCTCCCGTCCCACCGAGTCCCAATCAACCAGATGTCACATCTGATGTCCGATCATCTCCCGTCCCACCGAATCCCAATCAACCAGATGTCACATCTGATGTCCGATCATCTCCCGTCCCACCGAGTCCCGATCAACCAGATGTCACAGTCTGATGTCCGATCATCTCCCGTCCCACCGAGTCCCAATCAACCAGATGTCACATCTGATGTCCGATCATCTCCCGTCCCACCGAGTCCCAATCAACCAGATGTCACATCTGATGTCCGATCATCTCCCGTCCCACCGAGTCCCAATCAACCAGATGTCACATCTGATGTCCGATCATCTCCCGTCCCACCGAGTCCCAATCAACCAGATGTCACATCTGATGTCCGATCATCTCCCGTCCCACCGAGTCCCGATCAACCAGATGTCACATCTGATGTCCGATCATCTCCCGTCCCACCGAGTCCCAATCAACCAGATGTCACATCTGATGTCCGATCATCTCCCGTCCCACCGAGTCCCGATCAACCAGATGTCACATCTGATGTCCGATCATCTCCCGTCCCACCGAGTCCCAATCAACCAGATGTCACATCTGATGTCCGATCATCTCCCGTCCCACCGAGTCCCAATCAACCAGATGTCACATCTGATGTCCGATCATCTCCCGTCCCACCGAGTCCCGATCAACCAGATGTCACATCTGATGTCCGATCATCTCCCGTCCCACCGAGTCCCGATCAACCAGATGTCACATCTGATGTCCGATCATCTCCCGTCCCACCGAGTCCCAATCAACCAGATGTCACATCTGATGTCCGATCATCTCCCGTCCCACCGAGTCCCGATCAACCAGATGTCACATCTGATGTCCGATCATCTCCCGTCCCACCGAGTCCCAATCAACCAGATGTCACGTCTGATGTCCGATCATCTCCCGTCCCACCGAGTCCCAATCAACCAGATGTCACATCTGATGTCCGATCATCTCCCGTCCCACCGAGTCCCAATCAACCAGATGTCACACTGATGTCCGATCATCTCCCGTCCCACCGAGTCCCAATCAACCAGATGTCACATCTGATGTCCGATCATCTCCCGTCCCCACCGAGTCCCGATCAACCAGATGTCACATCTGATGTCCGATCATCTCCCGTCCCACCGAGTCCCAATCAACCAGATGTCACAGTCTG